>NC_053430.1:16773060-16967708 GCF_007990345.1 Gossypium hirsutum
AAAGTTGTATAATGAAATTGAGCAATCCAAATTGATTTTAAAAAAATCCATTTTAAGATTGGCTGGTTGAATGTCAAAAGAAGTTTATGGTAGTCAAATATTTTGTTCCTTGACATCGGGAGACCAATTGCCAATTCTTCCTTCCCAAGCAAAAATCAAAAATCAAAATCGTTGAAAGAGAACAAATTTAGGTTGGAAGATATTCCTACTCATAATAAAAGATTTAATATTAAAGAAAGATTGGACAATCTTGAAATGTATAAGATTTAGCACAATCAACATTCGTCCATGGGTCAACAATCCATCACATTGCTAGTAAGAAAGAATATTTTTACATGTTCATCAATAATATAGAATAATATATATAAAAAAATTATATAAATAACAAATGAAGTTTTGGTTGAATAAGAAAGTAAAAATGTTAAAAATTATATAGACTTGAATTCAAATTTTATTATGTATATTTATATTTCTACTTTTAAAAAAAACCCTCAAATAATATAATTACTTTATAAAGTAAAAATATTTTCATCTTTACTCAATTGAATTAGTACTCAATTCACTCATGACACTAATATTAGTAAAAGTACATATTTATTTTATCTATACATAAGCAACTATTAGTTTAAATATTCCCCGCTCTCTACCAATTAGAGTGATGGTCCAATAGAAGTTTTCAATATGACTGAATGAATGCATGAAACGTAGCTGCTTGGATTAAACAAAACTAAGCTCTAATCCACAAGCATTTACAGTTGTGTTGCATATCAACTATTAGATGTACTAACGTCTAGAATGTAAATACTGCAATAAAATGGAGAATTACGAGGCGGTATCCATAAGTATACGAGTCGGGTTGTAATATAGATTTTACAACGAAGTAAGTGAGTACTCTGAGGATCGTACCCAAGGGAGGCGAATATTAAATCAATCTTAACCTAAACACTTAAAGATCTAATTAATACTTTTAAATTAGTTCTAGTACGATAGTAAAATAAGAAATATTTTTTAGGGTTTTTAAATTAATAAAATAAAATAACATAAAAGAATTAAAATTGCAAGAGAGAGAAAAATAAAGTGAATCAAATCTAAATATGGGTGATTAGCTCACTTCAACAATTCAATCAACTATCGTCTCGGGTTCTTCGTCAATCAACTAGTCGCTATCCTAGCAGGATCATCTGGTCTTCCACTAACATAACGAGTTAGCAAGAATTGTTTATCTTCCAACCTTATAGTCCAGACTGGTTTGAGGTCAAGGTGTTCACGAATGAGCAATACCAATTTGGGGTTAATTCCCACCTTGATGACTTCCCAGGGTTGTTAGGCCTAGGGTTTGTTTCACATTCTTCCTTTCCCAAACAATTGATCCGTTGAATAACCCTACAAAACATTTAAAAGATCATGCTTCCACTCATTAATATAATATCCCGTTTTTAGTCAAATCGAAACAGTGGTTTCGAGACCAAAAATCTGAGGTCAAAAAATTTATTTTATTATTATTTTAATGTCTATAGCATGATATTATGATTGTCTGAAAATTTCGTTAAGAAATTTTGTCGTTTAAATGCTTAATTTGATAAAAAGGACTAAATCGCGTAAAGTGTAAAACTTGTGATTAGCTAAAGGTGTTTAATAGCTATAGAACTTTAGAGTAGAGGTCCTTATGTGATAAATAGCCCATTAATTAGATATGGATGTTAATGGCTTGATATTATTGAAATTTTGAGTTAATAATAAGGTTAATTTTGGTATTTAGTAAATATAGTTAATTAAATTAAAACAAAACCATTTTTATCATCTATTGTCATCTCTTTCACCGATTTTTAAAGGAGAAAACCATGGGAGCATGCTAGGGCATTCGGCCAAGCTATTTATCTTGCATTGGTATGATTTTTCATCCCGTTTTTAAATATTTCTATGTTTTTGAGATCATTACAGCTTAATCTAGCTAGCCCAAGGACTAATTTGCAAAACTGTTAAAGGTTTAGGATGAGCTTTAATGGTTGATAATAGTTATACAAGTTTTGTTAAGTGTTTTTTAGTGAAAATGCAAATTAGGGATTAAATTGTGAAATGTAGAAACTTTGTGGTTAAAATGTTGAAATATTAGGGGCAAAAGTGTAAATGTGCCTTAAAGTGTATTTTGGACTAAATTGAATAGAGATATTATTGAATAAGCTAAATTTGATATTATATAGATCAAGAAAAGCGAAATACAGGCTTAAATTGGGAAAAGAATAAGGTTTTGGATTAATCAATTCGTTTTACCGTTTTTACATCCAAGGTAAGTTTGTATGTAATAAGCATTATCTTTATTATGTTTTAAATGCTTTAATATTGAATAAATTGTGAAATACGACATTGCGGATATATTTGACTGCGATTCAGCATTGGAAATCTCGGTTAAACTTCAAGAATCGATTAGGATACGAATGACATGTCATTAGGGGTAATTATTGAGATTAATTCAGCTACGTATTGGCACTTCGTATGCATTATCGAGATAGCTTCGACTATATATATTGGCACTTCAGGTGCAAGATTATTGAGATAGCTTTGGCTATATTTTTATTGGCACTTATTGTGCGAGATTCTCAGGTATCCAATATTATTCTAAATGGTTCAATAGGTATATCGAAGATATGAAATGGTGAAGATAAATACGTACCAATATAGGTATGTATGGAACTGTATATACATAGAACATATGAAAGATTTGAGCTTATGGTTATATAAATGATTGAATACATATTAACATTGTGGTTACTTAATTATGGTATGTTGTATACATGTTTTGAATGGTAAATCTTATTATTTTCATACGAGCTTACTAAGATATATAGCTTACTTTGTTTATTTTTCATGTTTTATAGTGAAATCAAAGCTAGCTCAGATTTGGGATTGTCAGAGACTTCATTACACTATCTTATTATCACTTTGGTACCTTTGAACTTAAGTATTTTGAGTATATGGCATGTATAGGAGTTTGGTTATTTTGGTACATATGTGTTAGCTATGAATTTAGTCATTTGAATTGGCTTGTAAATGTCTAAAGTTTGGTTTTGTATATAGCCATGGAAGTTGGCTTAATTTAGTTAGATTTAGTTGTTTATATAATCATGCATATGGCTTGTGTGTGAACTTGATGATGGATATATGTAACACTTGTTGATAATAGGTAATATGGATAGCAAATGGATGAGTTATAATATTGGTATGATAGTGAATCTAAACAACTGATGCATATTTGGAATTCATAATTTTGATGTTTTGGTAAAAATGAGTTTTGGTATGAAATTGATTGGTGTATTGTGGTATTAATATTTTTTGTTTTGGTTGGTGTTGAATTGGAATGAATTGTGCTTGAGTGAGGTTAATAGAATGCCTATTTTTATGCCATGAATTGTGCCTTTTGGTTTGATGTAGGTATATGCAAATTGGGTGGCAAAATAGCTTGGTAAATAGCCTATTTTTGTCCACACGGGAAGAGACACGGCGTGTGTCTCAGCCGTGTGTGACACACGTTTATGTTGCACGGTCGTGTGTCCCCTGGTGTTGAAATTAAAATCAAGTCTGTATGCTCCACACAGCCCAGCGTATGGGCGTGTGGCATAAGTTAGTATACCCTACAAGTTTGGCACGACCTAGCACACGGCCTGGCACACGAGTGTGTGTGGCCATTTCTAGGGCACACGGGCGTGTGTGTTGGCCATATGACTCAAGTCAGAGAGTTACACAGGGTAGGACATGGGCTGGAACACAGCCATGTGCTTCCATTTTGAATGTCCACACGGCTTGTGACACAGGCGTGTCTTTGGCCATGTGAGACACACGGTCGGGCCACACGGGCGTGTGTCCCCTGTATTTTGCAAAAATTTTCTAAGTGTTCCAAAAGTTTCCTGAGTTATCAGTTTAGTCCTAAACCTTCTCGAATGCATGTTTCAGGCCTCGTAGGCTTATATTAGGGATGATATGCATGTGGATGAATGATGATTATTTGAAATTTGAAAATGAATGTGAAATGTATGCGTCATTGTATTATATGTTCGATAATGCTCCGTAACCCTATTCTTGCATTGAATACGGGTGAGGGGTATTACAATTAATCCCTTATAAAAGGATTAGTTCCTCATGGATTTCATAAACAACATAGAGTAATTAATCATAATGAATGAATAGTAAAGAGTTTAAAAAAAGCCTAATCGACATTGATAATAAATGTAAATCCACAAGAGTTAATCTTTTTTACAACTCAGATCTCTTGAAAGAAAATAAAGAAAAAAATAAACGAAACTCTGAAAACATTAGAAAATGAAATAAAATCTAAAAAGAGAAATCTCAGGTAATCGAATGGTGTCTATAATGTGTGCCAAAGGTGCCTATTTATAGCCTTCAGGTAGCCATCGTCCTTAACCCTAGATTAGCTGACGTTCTCGAGCTTTAAGTTCGATTATGCAGACCAAAACACCCCTACTTTATACTTTATTCTCGTCATAGAGTCTATGTAGCCACACACCAGGACTTGTGTCGCGACATAGCAATCAACCTACTCTTCTGCAGCTGTCTTCAGGGGTATGTCGCGACACCCTTAACTTGTGTCGTGACATTGAAGGCAGTTTCTTACTTTCTTCATTCTGCTCTCTATGTTGCAACAAGTGATCTCTCATGTTGCGACACAACTTCCATGATTGGCCCAAAATGCATTCTAATGGTCTCTTGCACACTCATAAAGTCTGTTAACTCTCTCTTAGGCCTCATTCGGCCCTTAAGGTCAATAAAAGATGTGATTTGCACATTTTATTAAATGTAAGGAAAACTAAAGAAACTTAATTAAAACATAAAGAAAATGCTTGTATTCAAGCTCCTTAAATGTGAGAACTAGTTTAATCTGCTACACCGAATTCGATAGACCAAGTACAACCATAAAGGTCCAAAAGCTCAAAAAGTTAGAACAATAAGTATAAAGGTAATCAAAGCCCAACCTAGTAAAGAGCAAACATGTAACACCCCTAACTCGTATCTGTCGCTGGAATAAGGTTATAGAGCATTACCAAAGTTACTGTTCAATTATAGTTAATTCATGTCATTTACTATTCATTTCCAAAAATAAAAAATAATGTCCCTCATATGGGTCCTTGAGGCCCAAAATACATATTAGAATTAAGTCGGGACTAAACCGGGATTATAAAAAAATTTTCTCGAAATCTTAAAATTTTTCTTAAATGCAAGGGACACTCGCCTGTATGGCCGGCCGTGTGGCTCACTCAGCCATTAACACGTCCGTGTCTCAGGCCGTGTGGGCATTCGATGTGAGACACACGGCCGTGTTCCAACTTGTGTCTTTACCCGTGTAACTCTCTGACTTGGGTCACACGGCCAGCCACACGCCTGTGTGCTAGACTGTATGGATAATTTAATTTTCAAAAATTAGGTGTAGGGGTTACACAGCCAAGACACACACCTATGTGCTGGGCATGTGTCTCACACGGCTGAGACACACGCCCGTTTGTCTGCCGGTGTGGACAGAATATGGCCATTTTTCAAGCTTATTTCTCACCCATTTTATCTTGCACCTATATCAACATTTCAATATATTCACCAACCAATTCAAGGCATATAAATCAATCTAATGATCAAGTTTTATGGATGACACATTTACTCATGCTTTCAAGTATCGTCTTTACATTAAAATTATATAATTACCCAAACTTAATAGCATCTAATATATTAAACCAAACACATTCATATACTAAATATAATAAACCTCATGCTTAAATATGCGTTAAATTTACTATCATTAGCCATTCCAATGGCTAGTTACAACCAAAACATTTACATACCCTCATTTATTATCATTAGCCTATACATGCCATTACACCAAGGTAAGATTCCTATTTATACCAAAACGAGCTGGAGGATAGTGTGATGTTGCTCCGACCAATCTCCAACCTTTACGAGCTTCCGAGTACTATAAAATAGAGAAAAGAAAACCTAGTAAGCATTTTATGCTTAGTAAGTTCGTATAACAAGAATTTAACTTACTAATCATGCTCATTTAATTAAACATGTATAACATGCATCCAAACATTTTTGATCAGTTGCCTAAACACAAGCTCTCATTAAACAAGTTAGTCATATGACTCATATGTATATCAAGATAACAGAGATGAGCTCATCGTATAACAATTTCCGAGTATTTCTGGATATTCAAGAAATAAATCATGTTAATCTCATGTTTTCATTTAGCAAAAGTTTTATCCATTGAATCATTGAAATATCGAAAGATACCCAAATAGTATACTTGAGGTATACAAATCAATGATCCATTAAATCATGTTTAGGGATACCCATAAGGGCACATAATCAGGAAGCACATTCTTGAGCCATATGACAGGGTGCTCAGATGAGCCATGTAACAGGATGCTTATCCGGGCTAAACTAAAAACTCCTAAGAGTTTAGAACATGAAGCTCATTGAGCTTAACAAATAACTCCGAAGAGTTATTAACAGGAAGCTCTAGATAGCGTAACAGGGAGTTTAAGTGAACCATGTCAGGAAGGTCATAAGAGCTTATATCAGGATGCTCACAAAGAGATATGTTTGTGTCCGCAATAAATGTTGGATCACAATCGATCGAATCATGTAACAGGACGCTCACAAAGAGCTGCGGTAGTGCGCAACACATGCAAAACCACTACCGATCAAGATGATTGCAAGAACTATATAACAGGACGCTCAAGAGGGCTTATAACAGGATGCTCGTCCTAGTTATATTCTATCTGCAACATATACAAGACTGCATCCAATTCGGGAAATCCAATATCCATCGAATTCCATTATTCAAACAGGATTTAATATTTATTAGGCTTTGTCAGATATGTAATCAATTTCATGTATATGGAAATTTATATAATTCACATACACAACATTCAATTCAAGCATATAAATATACACAATTTAGTTACTCGAACTTACCTCGACACTTGTTCAGGTATGAAAATCTACTAATCCATCACCTTTTCTTTTCCTCGATCTAACTTATTATTTGATCTATCCGGATCTATATAAATGAATTTAACATCAATTTAATTCACTTTATACTCAATTGAATTCAATTCACATCTTAGGCAAAATTATCATTTTTCCCCTATACTTTTCATAAATGACAATTTCGTCCCTAAACTTGGAAAATGAAATTCATGCAATTTAATCCTTATTTCAAGCCTAACCAAATTTTACATGTTACAATAACAACACATGAATTTCACAAAAATCAGAATTTTTCCATGGGTTTTACCATTTTTTAATTTGGTCCCTAAATCATAATTTCATCAAAATTCTCTTTGTAAAAGTTGTTTATCTATCAACAACCTTTCATTTTCTATCATAAATTTCAAAATTTCAACATTTACATCCATGAAAAAATTTCTATACTTTGATATCTTTACAAATTAATCCCCAAAATAGATAGATTAAACTATTTTGATCTCGAAAATATAAAAATTATTAAAAAAGGGACAAGATTACTTTCCCAATTAAGCCAAGAGAGCTTGCTTTCTCTTTCCTAGGGTTTCCATGTATTTTTGGGGAAGAAGATGAAAATAATAATATGATATTTCTATTTAATTTATTATCATCCATTAATTTTTTAACATTCCAATTTAGTCATTTTCTTTTTCTATTTTTTCATGGATGATTTATCAAAAATATCTACTAACTTTTCTTAATGGTATAATTGCCATTTAAGGACCTCAATTTTTGAATTCCATAACTAATTAATGCTTATAGCTACTAGAAATCAACTTTTACATCCTATGCAATTTGGTCCTTTCATCAAATTAGACATATAACCTGTAAAATTTCTTAACGAAATTTTCACAAGATATTTCTGTAATTCTGTAGATCATAAAATAATATTAAAATAAATTTCTCTTCCTGGATCAAATTTGCGGTCCCAAAACCACTGTTCCGATTACACTGAAAATGGGCTATTACAAAACCTTAGCTATCATTTTCCTCGATCTAACTCATTATTTGATCTGTCTGGATCTATATAAATGAATTTAACATCAATTTAATTCACTTTATACTCAATTGAATTCAATTCACATCTTAGGCAAAATTATCATTTTGCCCCTATACTTTTCATAAATGACAATTTCGTCCCTAAACTTGGAAAATGAAATTCATGCAATTTAATCCTTATTTCAAGCCTAACCAAATTTTATATGTTACAACAAAAACACATGAATTTCACAAAAATCAGAATTTTCCATGGGTTTTACCATTTTTTAATTTGGTCCCTAAATCATAATTTCATCAAAATTCTCTTTGTAAAAGTTGTTTATCTATCAACAACCTTTCATTTTCTATCATAAATTTCAAAATTTCAACATTTACATCCATGAAAAATTTCTATACTTTGATATCTTTACAAATTAATCCCCAAAATAGATAGATTAAACTATTTTGATCTCGAAAATATAAAAATTATTAAAAAAGGGACAAGATTACTTTCCCAATTAAGCCAAGAGAGCTTGCTTTCTCTTTCCTAGGGTTTCCATGTATTTTGGGGGAAGAAGATAATAATAATATGATATTTCTATTTAATTTATTATCATCCATTAATTTTTCAACATTCCAATTTAGTCATTTTCTTTTTCTATTTTTTCATGGATGATTCATCAAAAATATCTACTAACTTTTCTTAATGGTATAATTGTCATATAAGGACCTCAATTTTTGAATTCCATAGCTAATTAATGCTTATAGCTACTAGAAATCAACTTTTACATTCTATGCAATTTGGTTCTTTCATCAAATTAGACATGTAACCTGTAAAATTTTTTAACGAAATTTTCACACGATATTTCTGTAATTCTGTAGATCATAAAATAATATTAAAATAAATTTCTCTTCCTGGATCAGATTTGTGGTCCCGAAACCACTGTTCCGATTACACTGGAAATGGGCTATTACAAAACCTTAGCTATCATTGTTCTTGGCCACCGTCGCTTGCAACAAGGGAGAATAGATAGTGATTAGAGAAATTAACACCATCAGGGTTGTTATACCCACATCCAATAGATCTATCACTAGTGTTGACACAATTTATGAGGACTGTTGAGGAGTGGTGCCCTAGCATTGCTCAAATTTTTAACTTGACTTACTTGTTAGCATGCTTGACCAAAATATCTTAGTTATTTACTTGCATCTTTTTGAGGATTTTGTGTAGAAAATATTGCATTTATTATTGAAGAAGAGTTGAATCAAGCAAGATTATTTTTCAAGTATTCTTATATGATCTACTTACCTTATATATAGGATAAGCGCTGACTTTATTATCCTTTGTATCCCTATATAAATGGTAATTGTTTTGTTGAGATTCAGGAAGATCATGATGGTTTGAAGTTTGCTTAGTGGGGTTCGATTAGTGCTATAAATTTGGAAGGTTTGTTCAACCTTGATAAATGTTTTATGGTTGAAATAGTTATGGTGAGTGCCTTGAGTAATGCCAAAGGAGTGCCTACTACTATCTAGAACTGCTCAGCTTCATAATTTACCTTATATGAAGTTGGAAGTTTTCGTCTACAAAATCTTTAGGTTGTAATCTTTTTTGATTATATGGATGTGTGTAAGCCTATTAATGATGTCTAAACTTGTTATAGGAACATATCTTGAAGATTAGTTTGGATTGAATCAAGGAAATCGACTTCCCTATTTTAAAGAGATTAGATTAGATTAGGTAGCTTAGTAATATATCCTAAAGATTTGAAAACTTGCCCTAATCATATTGAAGATATTATACATGTTGATTTTCTTTTTATTTTGATGGGAAGATTGATGGTAATTAATCTTTTTCTTTTACATTCCTTAAAATCTTATATATTGAAAGGTTTATGTAGATAAAATGTATGGAGCATTTGAACACTTATTTTGTTATTTAGAACTTGTTTTTCAGAGTGTTTTTATAAGTAATCAAGTGAGTCACTTGGCTTACAAATTAAGTTTTCAAGGGAAAAACTTAGAGGAGAGTGATCAGATCTCAAGTAAAAAAGTTAGGTTGTTAATGTGATGAATGTTAGTGCTTGTAATCACTTGTTGTATGAGGTGTTAAGATAATGGATTATCTCTTTACGCAACGCCCTACAGAGTATGGCAACTGAATTACGTAAACATATTATTGTGTTCATCTTTGTTCTTCACTAGTGCCTGAAGCAATTGGCACTACTTGTAGCAATGCTACTGGTACTGCTCAAGTTTACTTACATTTATTGTTTTTTGTTCTTTTAGCTAAGTAGGAGCTAATGCCAAAAGTGAGTCCAAAAAGACCATCGTCTCCCTCATAGAGCTTGTCAGGGACATTGGTAACTATATATCCAAAGCCGTTAAGAGGGCAATAGAATGCCCTCGAAAGGTAAAAGCAAAACATGCTCTTTAAAAAATAGCAAAATATGCGACACTGAATACTACCTACTTAAGTTGGGATGTCAAATTATAGTCTACTTTCTACAAATGGGTTCTTACTTGCAATTTTTTAGTTCTAAGGCTCACAAATTATTCAATACATTAAATTTGACTATCTTCTCTATCTTTCTTACAAATAATCACATTGCATATTGAAAATTAAAATTTTGGTAGTGAGATGTACCGAGAGATTGAGTATAATGTTTATTACATCTACAAATAAACATAAAAAATAAAAGATTGGATAGATGAAGTTGTTAATACAGTTCAACTTAACCTACGTCAGCGGTAACTTTTCCAAAGAATAACCTAGTGTCCATACTTGTTTAAGATGGAATATTCTTCATTAGTGCACCCCTTTATGTTGGATCGAGCAAATTATGCTTATTGGAAAGCAAGAATGAAAACCTTTTTAAATTCTATGGATAAGAAGTCGTAGAGATCAATTCCTAGTAGCTAGGAGCCCCCTACTATTGTTGATGTTGTTAGTGTTAAAACTTCCAAAGTTGAAACTAATTGGATTGTCATACCCGAATATGTTAAAGGTTAAGTGTCATGACAATTATGGTACTAAATTAGAAAAATATTTTGTTTAAGAGGGTTTTAGTATGGTTATGAGAATCTTGTGGACTGATTGGTAAATAATTAAAATTCAAGCTTAGTGTTGTTACATTAGAACCATGAGTTTTCTTTTAGTGGGAAACATTATGATTAAGGGTATTAGTAGTACTGATTGACTTGGATTAATGGAAATGGTAGTGGAAAGATTATATATGGAAGGATTCTTTCATTCTGGTATTAATTTTTCTTTCTTCCATCTTCTACTCTGGTTTGTTCTGTAAGAGAGAAAAGTTAAGAAGCAATCTACATTGAGGGAGAAAATAATGTATCAACTCAAGTGATTGAGGATTTAGTGAACTAGAAAATTTTCTAAGCTTTTCTATATATTTTTTTTAAATAAAAGGGAGGGAAATTGAAGATTTTAGTTTAATTCATCGAGCTTCTAATGAGATGTTTAGGGTTGCAACTAACCTTTAAATTTTTTTCTGCATGCAAATGAATTATGATTTTATTATGTCTAAATGTCTTCGTTTTGATCTTGATATGATTATTATGTTTAGCTAGTTGAGAAGAAGAAGGCTCGGGTGATAAGGAAAAGCTAAGCAGGTGAAATTGGTACCAACTTTCAAGTATTTTGCTGGTGAAAATCTAAACTCCAACTCTCTGTTGTTATATACTTTATTATTATGTTATTTTGTTTTATTTGACTTCATGTTCTACTAATGGTGAGTTGAATTATTGTGGGTTGTTTGTTGTACGAATAAAGTATGCAAAGTGATGATTTACAAATGCATGTTTGATTGTACGTTTCAGTTCGTTGTTTAATAAACTTTTACTGGTAAAATAATTACTGAAGAAGTTACCATTGAAATGGTCTGATAGATGATATGTTTGGTATGATCTTTGTTTTCTTATTAACACTATGATCAGTTTAATGCTTGTTATATGACTGTAACACCCTATACTCAACCCGATGTCTAATTCAGGTACTAGATGATACAAAGACCCGACCAACTTAGCTATTACTCCTGAATCAAATCTTGTTACATTCTCAAGTGTTTAGATTACACCCTAGACTATTTATTATTCATATCTTTTAAAAATTATTATCTTACAATCTTATTTAAAATTTTGAAGTAAACCTTTAAAATTTCATGACTCGATTAAACCCCTGAGGTGTAGTCTCTAGGTGTGCCCCTCTATATGCATGTTATGACTATCGCTCCTTTTTCCTCAAATTGGCGAAGTCTGGCTTGACCCTCCACTCGATTCTCGAGTGAAAACTTTATCCGGCAATTAAGTAGACCATTTGTAAGTTCAATAGAACTTAGTCAGATCATGTCTAATGACCATATAACATAATTTAGAACTTCAAGGAACGAATTTAAAAAAAAAATTCAACTTGGTTATTCTTGGCTATTAACAGATTTTACCGATGAGTTTTGTGTCTCCTTTTTGCTGCACCTCACCATTGACTAATTTATTCTCTATTTGAAGTACACACATGTTTCTTCAAGGTAAAGGTCTTCCAGATATATATATATCTAATTACACCTCAACCTAACTTTTTGTTCTCTCGCAACCTTAGAAGTGAAGCCCAATGTCTGCTAATAGTTATCTATATTTACTTCCTTAGGTTTCCAATTCATATAATCCATTGTTCTAAGAGGTCTACCCGTCCAAGGTAGTCCTTAGTAGACTACTTCAATTAGTCCGGATGACTTAACCTTCGTATGGGTCTCAATGAACTATATCACCTCTAGTTGTCCCTTCTTCATGGACCTTTTGGTTCAGTTCAATCATCTAGTATAGCCTCCGTTACAAGATCATTCGCCAAACATCTGTAGCCTTGTACCTGTGAGTTCTTCATAACTTGACATGGTAAATCCTTATAATGAGGTTTACCTTATTCTATCAGCTTTAGAGTTGATCCCATTTGGCGATCTTTACCTATCACCATCACCAAGCTATGATCTTACTCAATGTAGTCCTTTATTGAATGTCTTCATGGACTTTAACGGTTGCTAAAGCTAAGCTAGGGTTTTACACCTTATAATTCTTATGTTCACCATACTGACGGATTCTTTATGATGCCATAGTCGAGTTATGATCTTACACTTATTCACCCCATATTACATGTCTCAGTGGACGTTCTCGTGTTTTTTGTACCGATGGATTACCTCATGTTTACTATCCCGATGGACTATATTGGTTGTCATAGTTGAGCTACGGTTTTACACATTAGACCTTTTTTGAGGTGTCGCCTCGTAGGACCTTACTGTCGTCGTGGTGCGCCCCATAGAGCATGTTGAATGCCATCACGATTTTATCTTGAAGGACCTATTTCACATTTCACCTTAATGTTCAAACACCAAAATGTTTCCTCCGCAAGGCCCGAAGTTTACACATCGCAATTTACTCCCAGCAATCTCGTATGGCGGAGTCTTAACAAAATTCTAATTTCCCGATTCCTCCACCCATTTCTCCATTACGCCTTTCCTAACATTAATGCTCGAACACCGTAGTGTCCCTTCTGCAAAGCTAGAGCTTCGTACATCATGGTTTGCACTCAGTAATACCTTATGACAGTATTTAACAGAGTCACTATTTTCCCATCTTAACTTCATCTAACTCGTTAATAATTTCCTCGTTGCTACGTGCATACAATAATCAAGCATGTCGCATGATTTATCATTTAGAAAACATTAAGCCAAATTATCTATCATTACCTACCATTCAACAATCAGTAGTCAATTCGCGAAAACTCATACAGTATCAAACACACGCACAAATTTCTCTTTCTTCAGGTTTAATGCACCATATCTTGTTAATGTTTTACATGCAAGTCATACAATATCGCCTATCATCCAAAGGTAAGGTATAGAAACTCATCTGAATTCCCTTATCTTTATCAGTTTAGCTTGTCCAAACGCTAGGACTTTCTTTGTCTTGGCAGCTAAGCATGACAACCATTTATTGGTTAAACTAAAGGTGTTCAACCCTTTTAAAACCCATTCAAAAGCTTTGAGAGTTCTTACTCTACTTCTTTTCTTCAATCCACAAGTTCAGGGGAGGATACGAAAACTTACCAGTTCCCAATTTCTCTGCTTCCAGATTCCAAATCACATAACGACTACAACATACAGAGCTTCCTTCAGCTATGTCATCTTTTTCTTTGGAGCGACTAAATAAGACGATGCTTAGAAAGAGATTTGGAAATAGAAGTGAGAAGAATTCTATTTCCACCCACACCCATATATATATACTCCATTGGCACGGTCTCCACAGACCATTGCCACCATTCAATCTTAATTATTTTGTCTCTAACTATGGTAGCAGTCGATTCCTGTCTAATCAAATCATAATTGAATTCTAACCTTTCCCAACCAACCACTTAAGTTTTTAAATATCTCATTAGAGCTCCCGAATTTCCATTTCTGTACAGTCAGCTCCTTGACTCTTCTTTGAGAGAGGGTGTGTTTGGTATTGCTTCTAAAAAGCACTTTTGGGAAAAAAAATACTTTTGAAACAAAAGCATTCCTAAACAAGCTACTTTTTGAGAGAAAAAGTGCTTCTCCCAAGCCAAAAATTGGCCCCAAAGCACTTTTTTTATAAGCTGAAAATTTTAGCTTCTCCCCAAAAGATTTTTTTTCCCAAAAGCACTTTTGAGAAGCATTCCTAAACTAAGCCAGAGTCTAATTTGCTCATTTTCAAAATTGACAGAAATCAAAGGGATATTTACATCAATCTGTTATTTGAATTATTCTAATTATAAAATTCAACTCGATTCGAACTTGAAATTCGAAGTACTTATTCGAGTTGACGCGAATAACTCAATTCGATTAACTTAAAATTCAAATTTTCTTTTATTTTTCATATCTAGTTTTGCTTACCACTAATTATCATCGTAACTAAATTTTTACTTAATTTTTATATAAACTTTTAATAAATGTTAATTATACAAATTTTTTACCTTCACATGTGCTGCAACATAATCAAATATTTTGTAAATAAAATCTTAAATATGCAATTGATAAATGACAGACATGTTAAAAGTATTTTTTTTTTATTTGAAAGCTTTCAAAATTAAATTCGTAGTCAAATAATTTAGACCATCAATTTTAAACTCAATGATTAATTTATCCAATTCAATAAGATAAATTGTCAAAAGATTATATAAATATATACAAATATTTAGCTCGATTTAATTGTTGATTCAATTAATCTATACTTGTTAATGAGTTATTGGTTCAACTCCTTATTCTGTAGCTAAATTAGTTCACAATCAATTTAAACAAACCAATTCTCCATTTAACTGAATCAATAAAGTATTTTATAAAAAATATGTAATGAGAAAAAGCAAAATGACATAATATTGAATCAGATATATCTCTCGGAGAAGAAGCTTTAAAAAAAAAAAAAACCTTCCTAATCACTAATTACGAGGAGGGGGGGATAGAAAAGGCAACAGAACAGAGAATTATTGCCAAATGCTCAACATTGTTCTTAGCCTCATCAATTATTTAATCTCTTGCGGAAGAACCTTGGCAAGTGAAGAAATCAAAGAATTGCTGTTCACCAGTACCAGAGCCTTCTTGGTCGATACCGGCAGTAGTCTCACAAGAGATAGATGGAGTAATAATCGAAATTCCAGCAGAATTGGTTGAACCAAGTGGAGACATTAATGTTTCCTTTGTTTCTAAAAGTCCAGTTGGGTGCAAAGGGAACAGTTCCAAAGTCTCATGATTACTAATGTTGAGGAGGCCTTCAAAGTTTTCAGCATCTGGCAGCATCGTGTTGTAGTCCCGTTGCAGAGGCTTCCCCATTTTGGCAGGCCTTTCTCTCCTCTTATCTCCGCCAGGGAGAAGAACCTTGGGGCACTGAGTCTGAGGGTAAATTCCTAACTCAACTTGTGGTAGAAAATGTGGTCCACAAACAACTGTAATAAGGAAAAACAATATTCCAAGTTAAATGTTTAACAGTATAAGAGTGATGAACCCACTAAAATAAGCCAAAAAGATGAATATTTCTGAAAGAACCATTGATGCCATGAGGAGGAGAATAAACAGGTTGAGTCGTCCTATAAAGATAGCGATTGATATAAGCCAAATTTTGTTGCTTCTGTTTCTGCCTTTGCCTTGCTTTATGATTTTGAAACCAATAGAAGACGTTTTTCCCTTCAATGCTGCCATAAGCTTTAAGCCTGCTTGTTATCTGCTGTATCTGATCAGCGCTTGGCGTCCTTAACCCTTGCAAATACAAACTTTCAAGGATGCTTATTTGTTCCTTTGTTGGGTTCCACCTTGAATCCCCTGTAGTTCCGCCATCACCAGACGTGTCCATATTACCACCTTCCATTGTTTTGATTTTTTTTTGGCTTGTTTGAGGTTTCTGAGATTTTATAGGTTCTTCTAGATTTCACGATATATAAAGGAAAACAAAACAAAGAAAACATGGGGGAGAGAGAGAGAGAAGCATGCGTATTGTTTTTTGTGCTGAAAAAATCTCTGAAAACATGGCGAGTAGCGGCTGAAAGGAGGATTTGGCCTTTGGTGTCTCGTCGTCTTCTTCTTCTTCGTTAGAAGAGGAAAGACGAAATCACCCCCAAGATGGATGCTTTGTAGTTGACCAATTAGATGCTTTATATTAGTTGTATCTCGGGAATGTAAGGATGAGATCATCTTGGGAGGGAAAAAAGCAAAACGCAAGATACGACATTGAAGAAGAAAAAACAGAAGCGAAGGTAGAAATGTCAATGAAATTTCAAGGAAAAAGACAACCCCTTTGATTTGTAAGGTGAAGGTACAGGCTTGGCTTTGGGAATTGAAAAGCTGAGGAGATGAATGCATGCAGATTCAGATGAAGTTGAATAGTTATTTGTTGATTTTCAATCCATCAAAATGAAAATATTAATTTATATATAAATACCATTGATTCACTCCTTAGTAAAAAAAAGAAAAAAAAAGAGTATATTACTTATTCTAAACATGAAAGTGATTCCGTACATTCAACAAAACAAGTAGCATTAGAAATTAATTGATTTATTATATAATAACATGTTTGCTCCCTTGTCAACTAGGGAGGATTGGTAGATAGTGAATTTATTTCTCAATTTAATTACAGAAATAGTCTACTCTACAAATAAATACAATATTTTGCCATCAAAGCACAAATAATATTATTTGTAAATATTAACCTTCTAATTGTATAATACTAAAAAAAAAAGAGTTTAATTTATTGATTATAAATTGAGTAAAGGAGTGTTTGGTGAGAAAGAAAATTGAGAAGAGGAGGATCTTGTCAAGGCGCCATTAATGGGCGCAGTCACTTGGTCAATCTATCAGGGAGCAAAAAAGCCGATACTAGGTTATTGAAGCTCGTACACCAGTTATTAAGGGTCATTTAAATTTGCTGACTCTCATGTATGCTTTGTTACCGTGCGCTGCCGCCTCGTGAAACTCAACCACCACCATCCTCCGCCACTACCTCCGCCCTATTCTCGGGTTCTTTTTTTTGTTGTCTTGGAAATCGATACAGATGGTTAAATAATCATCTCTTTCTCTTTTGATGGGGAAGCTTCCTTAACCAACCGGTGCCAGCGTTGTAAAATATACCCAAACTCGAACATGCATGGAGGTTGAAACAAAGATTATGAAACAATATTTGGGTGTTTAGACCATTCTTCGTCATAACATATTAGTGTTGCTATTAGTGTCGCTTCAGACAATTAGATTTATGTTCCCTAAATCAAAATATAGATTGCATGAATAGTTCACAAATCTTTTCCTTTCTCTTAGAAACATGCAAAATACTGTCAGTAAAATTAAGCAAAAATGTTCACAAAAATCTAAATTTACTATCAGTAAGGAAAACAAAAAGGTTAAACATTATTACTATTTTAATTTTAATTTTGTTTTGGGTTATTGAGTAAATTTATTATTATTCTATAGGTCTACTTTGTTTTCATTGATGTTTTTAGTTATATTTTGAAAATATAAATAAATTTATGTGATTAAATTTTTCTAACTTTGATTTTTATTAAATTTTTAATTAAATTTAATTTTTAATTAAATTTTACCACTCAATATTAATTTTAATGCTTTCAAAACAAATTTTTTATTTTAAAAGTTAACAATAACTTAACTTATAAATATTAAAATTAATAAATTAAATTAGAATTTCTATTTAATGAAATAAAAATTTGAAAAAAAATAAAAAATACATATATCATAAAAGAATTTTTTATTATAAAATAACCATTTTTATTTAATTTTAAAATTACATTAACTAACTTATTATTTTTAAATATTAAAGTAAAATATAAAAAATATTTTGTCATTTAATTTTTTCTTCAAAGTATTTTAAATTTAAATTGAATAGAAAATTTAATAAAAAATAATTTTAATGACAAAATTTAATCAAATAAAAGTAAAATAATAAAATTCAAAATAGAATTTATAATAATAAATTTATCATTAGTTCACAAGTGGAATGGCAAATATGAATTAAAGTAATGATAAAATCCATCAATTGCCCCTTAAATTTGGTTAATATTATATTTCGACCATCTAACCTTTTTTACTTACATAATAACTATTAATGTTATTGAATTTTTTTATATTTTTGTCACTCATCTATTATTTCCAGTTAAAATGATTACGTGACACGTTAATTTAAAAGGCTAATAATCAATTTGATCCCTGAAATATAAATAAAATATTAATTTGATATTTTTAATTACTTTTTTAATAATTATTCTATTTTTAAAAAAATATTAAAAAATTAAAATTACTAAAATATAAAAATTATAAATAATGATTACAAAATTTTTTAAAAAATATATTAATATTAATATTAAATAAAATAAAATAAAAACTCTCCCCCACCGCGGGTCCCCCCTCCTCTCACTGTCTCTCCCACCTGCCCCTTTCAATTTCCACTTATAGTGGTAAATTTGCATATTAACCATTTAGTTTCTGTTTTTCCCCTCAATTTTTACTGTAATAATATAGGCCTCCATCCCGATTCTTCCTTCATAGTCGAACACCCAAAGACAACTCCACCTTACCTCAATCTTTGATCACAAAAAAGCCCAAAAGTTTCATTCTTCAAACACTTGAAAAATCGAAGCATTACAACTTTTAAAAGAATTCAAATATTTTTGGGTACATACAAATAATTACTCACCTTTTAAATTTTTTTATTTTAGATACTAAAAATAAAAAATTTATAATTTAAAAAGTCACGTCTGTTAAGTTATTTTCGTTACTCTCTCTAAATTATAAATAGCAAACTGACATGGTACTAAAATAATTAGTATAATAACAAATCTAACTCTCAATTTTTACATATTATATTAATTTAGTATAATTTTAAAAAATAAACCCTCAAAATATGAAAATATGCTTGATGCTAATTCTAAAATATTTAAAAATATATATTAAAAAACCCCTCCCCCACCACCGTTCATATCAAGGTTTCTAACATCAACTGATCTCTATATTCCACCTTGTTGCCAATGATTTCATGATCCACAAAAGACTACATGATGCTTGTCCTCAGCCGATCATATGTGGGTAGCCTCTCGATAGCAGCCCATTTTAGAGCTTCTTCATCATCTTCCACACGGCTACTTCTTTTGGAACCTGGAACCTAAAAATACATCTTCCATATTCCAACTACTCTTGCTTAAGCTCCTCCCTATGCTGCTATGCCTTGTTCTTCTACTAGGATTTCAACTTCGAGGTCTTTCTAAACCATCCATATTTTTGGATGCTTCTTCTTCGTTTTTTCTTTTTTTTCCCCTCCCAATAATTATTGAATGTGAAAGAAAAATGTTCTCACGCTCTATGTCAATGTAGAGAATTGTTGAATCTTTTCTTTTAGGGAGGCACATAGAGAAGTGTAAATTCAATGGAGATAGAAGGAGAATATATATACAAGCAAGTCAGTGCGAGTATATAGGGCGTGGGGAGAGGAAGAGGAACGGTGGTGGGGAGGGGGAAGGGGGACAAGAACAGTGGTGGGAAGGTCCGGTCGGGGAGGGGGAGAGAGAAGGGGTGGGGAGATTTTTATTTGGGGGAGAGAGAAGGGGGTGGGGAGATTTTTATTTTACTTAATATAAATATAATTATATTTATGTAATATTAACATTAATATAAAATTTATTAAAAATTTTTATTTTATATATTTTAAAATTATTATATATATTTTAAAATATTTATGTATTTATGTATCTTTATTTTTTTTTAAAATTAAGATCAAATTGAGATTATTTGTAAATTTTGAGAGTTTTTTAAAATTATGACTAAATTGATATAATATATAAAAATTTGAGGGTTAATATTTATTATACCATTTTTAAAATGTCACATTAGCTTGCCGTTTGTAATTTAACGATAGTGACTAAAATGATCAAACTATGTAAATAGATACTTAAATTACAATTTTCTATTTTGGGCACCTAAAATATTAATTTTAATTGAATGAATATTTATATAATTTACCCAATATTTTTATTATGTCTTATTGGATTACAACAATAAAAGTAGACTGAATTGCATGTCTGTGTTTCAAGTTATTACCCAATAAAAAGCTCCTAGTATTTCAAGTTGTTACGCAATAAAAAGCTCCTACTTGAACTTATTATCTACTCTAAACTAATAATTTCTTTTAGGGGCTCCTGGAAAAGATTTTGAAGTATAGTTGGTCCAGAATCGATTAATTTTTCAATCCATCAATATTGTGTTTGAGTTGCTGGGGATTTTTTCTTTTTGACTTCGCAAAGAGCTTCAACTAGAAGTGAAGCTGGGATCAAGTCATGTGTAACGCGCAATCACCTATTGAAAGAAAGTAAGCGGTACTTGCTTGTTAGGATTTGATCCTTTTCCCTTTACATGGCATCTAAGGGCATATATGCTTTTTCTTTTTCTTTTTTTCCAATATAAGGGCATATATGCTACCACAGTAGATCAAAATCTATGACAAATTATTTCTAATCAATAAAATTTTCAAATTATTTAAGTGGGATTAATAACATAATACATAATTATATTCTTAAAAATAAACTATATATCCTAAAATTAAATAATATTATTATATAAAAGTAATTTCTTAAACTTAAGGATGTGATTGGAAATGCATTGCCAATTAGATTTGAGAGTGATAGTTTGTAATTAACCTAATTCTCATCCTTCTTAAGAGTTAGAAACTGTAATTGGGATGTTCCAATTGATTTACACTCAAATCAGTGATATCCACTAATTATAATAATTACCAAATATATCACAGATAATTAAACTCAAATTTAATTATTAAAATAGCCACTCAAATATTAACAATGAACTTATCCTCTATTCTCTACTAAAAACTAGATTTTTAATTCCGAGTATAATCATTAACCATATAAACTAACAACCTAATTGTTAACTTCTCAACTACATTAATAATGATGGAAAATGAGAAAGCAAAACAACATAAGTTATTTTTACAACTAAATTAATTAGAGACAGCCAAGATTATTAATGGATTGACCAAATAGCATGGTTTCTTTTGGCAACTTAATGGATAGAAATTGAGATGTAAACTGAACACCGTACCTGTCATTTTACCTTACCCGGGGGGAATATGTTGGCACTCATTATTACTTGCAAGTAACTTTAAATGAGACATTTTCAGAGTGGACATTGGGATGTAAGGAACCCTAGGTCCATCAATGTCAATTTCATCCACCCCGTGAATGATGTTAGCCAATTCTTTAAATGTCTCTTTACTCACTCTACCAACTTGGGAGGACCTTGTTGGATATTAAAAAGCTTAACTTTACAAATTTATTTTAGACAGTGTTGAACATCAAAATTCACCCTTTTTCTCCATATTATTTTTTTCTTATTTTTATTTGAATTTTCCCTTACAGTATATTTTTTGATTGAATATTCGAGTACTATAGTGAAAGGGACTAATTATTACACGCTTAAAGAAGGGAATTTAACGTAAAATAGGCATGCCATACGAGGATAGTTGAAAGTACTGCCGTATGCTGCACTGCAGGATATCCATCATGTCATAACCTTTTTTAATTAATTCTAGCAGAAAAATAAAAGGCTATGTCATTGTGTACAGGACATGCAATTTAATTGCTAAAAAGTATTTCGAAACATATATTTTATTTTTATTAATAAATAAATAAATAATTTTTTATATATTAAATTAAAAAGTAAATTTATCTTTTTATTAAAAATTTCATCATATTTATGGTTAAAAATTAGTTATTGTATATCAACATTAGATACATACGACACATTTTGTATAACTATTTAATTATTATTTTATTAAACACACTAGTTTTTAACATTAGAAATAGATATAATTTTTAACAGAAAAGAATTATTTGTTCTTTAATCTAACATATGAAAATTAATTTACTTATTTTTTAAATAAAGGAAATAAAATGCGATCTCTCACTTCTAATAAAGATGCCTCGTGAAAAGTTATTATTGTTTGAAAGATTGGAGGAGATCTGGGCTTCCTATAGATTCAATGTGAAATAAACCAAAATATCCATTTGGAGTTGGAACACGAACGTTATAATAGCAAAAGCAAAGCCTCCTTAATTTGGTATAGTTAGTAAAGTTTTAAAAGTTAGAAGAGAAGTACATTTTAATTTCAAAGGTAGTTGGTAAATCAAAGGAAAATGTTGACAGAAAGGACAACAATTTCAACAGGGAAATTCTTGTAATAAAGTCGATGAGATAATGAAATAGTTAAAAATCAGCTTAGTTCACATATTCCATCAAAACCCACAGCTAGATTTTGATGGATGTGGGGTGTATTTATGGGCACTGTCTTGTAATCCAAGTTAAAGAGGGTTTACATAGAGGCAACCGAGTGGGGCGTAGGGTGATGCAATCACTTAACCCTTTTTGAGTTTGTTTCCTCAGTCTTTTTCATTTTTCGATTCAAAACCATTACCTAGCCATGTGAGCTGCCTTCTCTACCTTATTACAATTTCCACACATTTCAGTACTATTGTACAAAGATTTGCCCATACCCCCCAATCATTTAATTTCCTACTCTTTCTCTCGCTCTGCAACCCTTCTTTGTTTTTTTATTTATTTAATTTTTTGGTGTTCCATTGTTGCTGAGAAATTTTGGACGTATAAGGTAAGCTTCTTCTTTATTTTATTTTTAATCTCTGGTGAAATTTCCTCGGCATTTCCTTAGGTTCCTCATGGCGTGTGTTGTAGGCAGATAGATAGATATACATGGTCCATAGTGCTTTACCACACGGAATCTTAGCTTGTGAATTTGCAGTAAAAGTGAATGTTATACTTCAATATTCCACTATCGGTTTTTTTTTTCCTTTAGAAAAAAAGAGGCTTTTGGTCTCGGTTGTGTACCTCACATGGAAGTTGTGGCATGATTTAAACTTCTTTTCTCTTTCCTTTTTCTTTTACAGAGTCCTCAGAGAAAGAGAGAGAGAATATTGTGGAATTTGAAAAACCAAGATAAGATATATTTCAGGAGATGTGAAATTTGCAAGCAAAGATGACATCTTTCAGTGGGTTAAGCATTGGTTTAAGTTTGGTTTTTGGTTGTCTTCTACTGGCTCTTGTTGCAGAGCTTTACTATTTGCTTTGGTGGAAGAAGAGAATTACCAGCTCACAAGTTGAATATGATTACAACAACTACGCAAAGGAGCTCGTTCAACTCTTCTGCTGGAAAAAATCTGCTTCTTTGCATGCATCCACCGCTACCAACAACAACAATAATCAAGGTTTAGTTAAAAACAAAGATAGCAATGGTGTTGAACCAGACTTGGAAGTTGGCTCAAGCAGAAATTTGCTGGTGAAGGGTTTTGGAGAAGAGGGTGTACAATCAGAGCTCATGAGACTACACAATCTGGCAGGTCCACCCAGATTTCTCTTCACAATCAAGGAGGAAACAAAGGAAGATTTGGAGTCTGAAGATGGCAGGTCTAGAGGTGAGAAGAGCAGAAAAGGATCCAGAACAGGGAGCTTGAGTGATCTTATGTTAACTGTTGACACTCCTCTCAGTCCTTTGGCTTCTCCACCATTGAAGTCTCCTCCTTTGAACCCCTTTGATTCTTATCACCGCAATGGATTCAATCCCCTCCTTGAATCATCCACAGATGCAGAGTCAAACAAGCTTAGATCTTCACCTCCTCCAAAATTCAAGTTCTTAAGGGATGCAGAAGAAAAACTTTTAAACAGATTGATGCTAGAAGCTGAGAAAAGGGTACAAAGAAATGGTGGTTCCATTCAAAACTGTGGTGTTAAAGCTGCCAACAACACACCAATTTTAACAGAAGACATACAAGGGTCTTTCCTTAAATTCATTGTTGGAAAGAATGGAACACCTCTCCAATATTTACCACAGTGCCCTTAAATTCATTGTTGGAAGGAATGGAACACCTCTCCAATATTTACCACAGTGCCCTTCAATTTCCTCTCAGATATTGCCGTTGGATTCCTGCTAGATGAGTTTCTTTCACTTTTTTTTGTTCTTTTAATTTATTCTTTTCATCTACCACTCAGTACTATAGTTATAGTTGGTTACTTGTATAAATGTGTATTAATTTTAAACAGTTATTATTATCATTTTTTATTGGGGGGTTAGGGGAATCTTTTCAGGGGATGATCAGCTAATTTGGTAAAGATAGCCATCACCAATCTGCAACATTTGCAAGGCATCTAGAGTTAAGGCAAACTGACAAATTCAACAGATTGGTATTTTGGATGTTGTTGGCTAGTTCAAAGGGGGGACCCCTTTGTGGGGATATCTGGTTTTTGCCCATCCTCCATGTCCCCTGAGCAGGTTTTCAGACCCCAGTTCTCATCGTACGAAAGGGCTAACAATGCTCTCCTTTTTAAGGTTATGAATTGTTAAAGGTTTCTATGGTATTTTTTTTCAACTAATCTAAAAAAATTAAATATTTACAAGAGTGACTCAACTTCAAAAATAATGACAGAAAGAATCTGAAATGATAGTGTTGGTCGGTGCTGATACCCAACTCAACCATCCTTTAATCATTAGCTTCTGATTGGTGCCGGCCATGAAAGGTTGATACAGCCCGGCACTATTCATTTTAGGTTATTTCCATAATTGTTTTTGAAGTTAAACCGTGCTTTCAAATATTTAATTTTTTAGATTAAATTGATAAAAAAACCTGATTCCTACGCATAGTTATAACTTATAACATGTTTACGAGGTGTACAACTACTCTCTCTTTTTTTTCTTTTTTTTTTTCAATTCAAACAGTCGAAAATTATACACAAACTTTTTTTCCACCTTTTTCCATGCCTGATTACAGTACCAAAAGGTACCAAAGCACGCATGATAAATTAAAGCTATTCTCACCATTGTTATAAAAAATAGTCATGATTTCATATAATCTCATTCCATCACTTGTTCTTCATCTGCTATGCCCATATCTTCATTTCATTCAATTTTTGTGGGTCAACTTTTGGCAGCAACAATTTGTGACCAAACAATGTTTTTTAGTAAACAGTTATCAGTCTAAAGCTTATTAAAGAATTTGTAGTAAACAGTTTTTCTTTTACAAGAATTTGTATCCTTTAAAAGGATTCTCTACTGAAGGTGATAAATGCAGTGTGCTTAGTTTTTGAATTTGAGATTAAAAAAGAAAGAAAGAAAAGACAGGAGAGCTGAAGGAATTAAAACATTAGGATTAGGTTGAGAGAGCCAGACATGGAGGAGTGGTCCAAAAGTTGGAAGTCAATTTCTATTGTATTCATTTTGTTAAACCCTGAACCATCGGTGTTTTTATTGGGGAAATGTGCACATCTTGTACGTTGTGGGTTCTGGAGGTTTGCAATCTGGATTTGCGCCATTTCAGCAAATTAGCATTAAAAAAATCTAATAGATTACACTTTGTACGATGTAGGACCAGGGGAGTGCCATTTGAAATCTTGAAGTGCTTGTCTAGCCTTAAAATATACTTTTATATGTGCATATAAAGAAACAAATTAGATGGCTCCTGTCTACAATGGACACGTCCCATTCTATCATCAATTAAAAGAGATCATATTCTAGCAGGAGATCATTAAAAAGTTAGGCTTGTGGTTTTTCATCAAGCAAAAGTTTACTCAAAGTTTTCTTATTGAACGAAAGCAAAGCAGATTCATTAAATAGAACAGGCGTCAATGCTAAGAATCTTAGCAAGCGCAGCAAGGGGAAACACAACCCATCCATCGAGTAAGACATCCTACCCATACATTGCACCACCCAATTAGCAGTTTCGTTACATAATCGGAGAATACATTTTTAACAAATATTAAAAGGAGAAGTTAAATCGAGGATATCAGCTTCAATCACCCGAGAAAGCTAGCACGAATTGTTACCACCTTTAAGAGAGGAAATCAAGTCACTATTATCAGATTCTATCAGCACATCAGTCCATTTTCTTCTTGCGACCAAGGTAGCTCCTAAATGAACCGCTAAAGCTTCCACAACCTGCACTGAGGACGCAATGAGAAAGGCATTCACACCTTCAACAATTTCCCTTTTTCATTCCTAACAATGGCAGCAATCCCATGCCGCATCACAATTAATTTTGATACCTCCTTGCCTTGAAGCAGACCATCATAGGCCAATATTGGTAGACGATGCCCTTCTAGCATCATTTGGCCAAACTAATTCCTCAGTTTCTCTCATTGCTTTATGCATAGTGATCCCAGATTGTCATTAATGCCTTCAAATATTATCTGGTTTCTTGCGATCCATAAATTCCAACAAATATAAGCAAGTAGTCTAATCTGGTCTTTCACTACATTTGAAACAAGCCAACAACTTTTATCATTCCACCATTTGAAAACTCTTTTAAAACTTTCCTTTTGTGGATAGTAGCTAAACGTTGATTGATTCGAACTTGTAAGTGCATAAGGGCATTGTACAGCCCAATTTTGGCCCGGGCTAAAACAAACCCAAACTAATACCCAATTACACAGGCCAAAACTAAACCAGTCCTAATACCCAATTACATTAGCCCAAAGCCACCAATGGCCCGAGATAATTTTCAAAACAGAAACCCTAGCCCCTCTTTCCCTATGCGTCTCTGCCTTCATGTGCTAAGTTAGCACGCTTGTCGCCCGAAAACCACCATTCTTGGCATCTTGCACCAAAATGGTAACCTTGCCTCGTTGACCTTCCTCCAACCTGCAAACAAACCAAAAGGAGAACAGAAACAGCAAAGGCAAATAGCAACAAAAATAAACAAAAGAAAATGACAATAATATGTATTCAGCTATATAGTCACAAGAACTTCAATGTAATATTTTTACAGACAGATTTCGAATACCAAAAAAAAAAAAGAGCAAATCCAAAGTTCTTTTAGTTTCTATAAGGTATTGTTCAATATTGCATCATCTATTTTCAACATAGAAAAATATATCAATATATTTTCGAAATAAATTTTCTTACCTTTGTTACGAATCGAAAAGTGGAAAGTTTTTTCTATTTTCTTTACTTTTTTGGATTTTTCATCTCAAAAACGGGCCAAGGGAGGAGAAATGGCCAAAATGGCCTTTTTCCGGTGAACTCCGGCCATCGCGGATGACGGTCACCATCGCCAGCGGCTGGTGGCGACAGCGGAGCCACGGTGGCGCTCTATGGCCAGCCTAGGGTTTCTTTGGGGAGAAAAAGGGAGAGGGGGCTTGTTTTTTTTTAAGGGAAGAGGTAGAATGATTTTTTTAAAAAGAATTTTCACTTATATAGGCTACATAAAATGACGCCATTTTGAAAGTTGAGTTCAGAGGCCAAACGACGTCGTTTTGACCTCTAACCCGTGGCCCGACCCATTTGCCTTCAGGATCCGAGTGTTTTTAATCAGAATGGTTAATTGCGCTTTTAGCCCTTCTGCTTTTCTATTGTTTTGCAATCAAGTTTCTTTCATTTTAATTTTTGCCCTTTAATTTATTTTGATTTCAATTCGGTCCTCCCAAATGCTATGCGTTTTGGAAGAGAAGGGAAAATATCCCATTTAGTCCCTTCTTGTTATTCGCGCGTTCAATGTGGTCCTTTTCCTTTTTTATTTATTTCAGATTTGCCCCGAATTTTAGTTTTGAGTTCAATTTTAGTCATTTTTCGGTTATTTTTGCTATTTTATTAGTAAAATTAGTTAATTTATTATTATTCTTATTAATGTATATTATTATTCTTATTAATGTATTCTTATTATTGTATTATTGCTATTATTTTTATTATTATCACTATTATAATTATATTTCCTTTCTATGCTTATGTATTTATTTATTATTATTATATTTTGTATTATTATTACTATTATTATATCTCTATTTACTTACCTAGATTTTAAACATACTTTATTTTATTATATATTCTCATTATTTATTGACTTATATCCTTTTATGGTTTCTAACTTTAAATTATTTGCTATTTTATTATTAATATTACTATTGTTATTTACTTATTTATACTTTTTTCATATAATTTCAAACTTTATTTATTTATTTTATTAATGTTATTATTTAGCCGATTTACATACCATTTACATGCGTATTTGTTTACCATTATTTTAGTTCTATTTATTAACTTTCTTTTATTTGTAATCCATTTATTTGTTTGTTTATTTATTCTCGTCCCTTTTTTGTGATTGTCATTGTGTTTATATTATTTTATGCATATTAACATCATAATTCATTTTCCATTTTATTACAAAATCGTATTACATTAACCTTCACTTGATACATAATTTTTTTTAAAAAAATAAGCGATACTCCGTGTTTCGAGATTCGAAAAAGTTGTTCCCTAACTCACGGGGTTTCGATTTTCTCAATAAATCTAAGTATACGAGTCCCTTTTGTAAACATGAGTTTTTTTTCAAATAATCTCGAGAATTAAGAAAAGATTGTATTCTAACTTACGGGGTATGATTTCTTTCTAAAACCGAGATAATCAAACATTTTCCAAAATAAATAATTTCCGGTGTTTATTGTAACGCCCCAATTTTCGGGAATTCTGTGAATGTTGGCATATGTTTAATTATGTTAGTGGGCCTCTAGAAGGCCCAAGCTTAAGATAGAACCCGGCAATTTTAGTTAATTTTTGTTCCATAAGAAAAAGGGGGTGAAATTATGAAATAGAACCTATGTGAAATGTTTGAAAATGCTATAGGCTAAATTGAAGTAGCCAAATAAATAGGAGTGCAAAATAGGAGGATTTGCATGACAAACCTCCCATTTTACATGAAGTGGCTAGCCATCATGTTGTTGTAGACAAAATGTGCACTTGATATCCATAATTTATGGTACAAATTGATACAAATTGATAATAGGTTAGGTAAATGTTCCATGATAATGGGTTAGGTAAATGTTTCATGATAATGGGTTAGGTAAATATTTCATGATAAGAATTTCATGTCTTTTGTATTAAAGAATTAAATGGATGAAATATGAAGTTTTATTAAAAGAAAAAGGGGTGAAAAGAACAAAGTTTTGTCCATCTTTGTTCATCATAGCTGAAAGTTAGAGAAGAGAAAGGAGAGGAGAAAGCTCTTAAGTATTCGGTCATTAGGAGGAGGAAAATTGAAGGTAAGTTCTTGGTACCTTGCTTCTATTTTGAGGTTCATGAGTTCTTCTTGATTCTACATTAACTCTTGAAGTATATTTTGATTTTTAGTTGTGTTGTGAGCATTTAGTCATGAATTAAAATGAAGGAAATGGTTGTTGTTTCATGTTCTTTTGATGACAAATGGAAGATAGGTGAAGTTGAGCCAAACAAATGAGCATGCATGTGCCTTAGATGTTAAAGGGAAAAATCAGCTAACATGTTGTACTTTAAAATGATGAAATGGAGATTATACTTAAGTAAAATCATAGATATGTGATGATTGATTGGTGATATACATGTTTAAATAACAAGCATGCAAGTTAGGTGTGAAAGAGTGATTTGGTAATAAATCTGCTTGGGACAGCAGCAGTAACGTGACTTTGGAAAATCACCATAAATTGTGGGAGATGAGTTAGAAGCTGCATAAATTATGTAATTAAAGCTTAATGAGTCTAGTTTCAAATGGAATAAACTAGAACATATTTTGAATTCTGTACAATGAGAAATTTGATTCGTAATGAAGAGTGGTCAGATTAGTCAAACAGTGAAACATGGGAAACTTTAAGAAAAATTTGGTATGGATTGGCCATACCAAAAATTCTGAAAATTTTATGGATAGAAGATATATGAGTCTATTTTCAGAGAAAATTAACGGCACTTGATTTGGAGTTTCGTAGCTCCAGTTATAAATGATTTAGTGACTGTTGTTCAGGAAGACAGCTTGCAGTGAAATTATGATTATGTGGTAAACATTGACAAAAATTTGTTAATGAGTTGCTTATTGATTTCTTATAAGCTTACTATGATCTGTAGGTGTGGTTGGCCAAATATTGTAAGGGGTTAATACGTAGTTTGTATTTGAATAGTTAGATTAACGTGTTAGTAATCCAATTGTAGGCGGTTCGTGTGTGGATCTCGTCAGCATATCGTCGCAAACAGGTGTGTAACTAACACCCTCTTTCTTAGTCTAGATCGGCAAAAGTCGAAAAGTCGAAATGCCGAAAACCGATATTTTGTAGATTTGCGAGTGTGCGAATGCTCGTGAGGTAAATCGATTAATGTTTTTGGTAAGTTACAATATTTGGACTGCAAAGTGCATGATTTCTGTGCCCTCGATATTTTTGGGCCTAATGGGTCAAAATTGGAATGATGGGCCAACAGGCCCAATTCGGTAAGAACCCTCGGTACGTGATTCTGTAGTACGTGAAAGGTAGGAATATGCATGAAAAACCCTAAAATAGATAAATTACTGAAATACCTTTAAAAGTGAAAAATTTACAGTTTTACCCCTAGGAGATAAATTACCAAAATACCCCTAGGGTTAAATTGACTTAAATGCATGTTTGACTGTTGTTATTTACTGCATGCCATGTTGTTATTATCTGATGCATGGGACTGGGATATTGACAGAGGAAGTACTGAAAGTGGCTTGTCCACGTACTGAAGGTGGCTTGTCCACGTACTGAAGGCTTTGCCTCAATTTACTGTTAACTGAGCAGCAATGCTGCAACTGTGGAGTGTTGGGCTGGGTGGGTTGAGCTATCCCCACATGGAGTGTATGGCTGGTACGGATGGAGTGTAGTGGTTGGTGGGTTGAGTAGTCTCCCCAAATGGGCTTGCATATGTTATTGATGTTGCATGTATTTTGAAATGGGCCTATGGGCCATACTGTTATCTGAATAAGGGGCTAAGACCCAGTTTATTGTAATCTGAAAAGGGCTCTGGCCCAGTACCACTGTTACCTGAATGGGCTTAGGCCCAATAGACTTGAGCTGACTTGGGCTTTGAATGAGTTTTCCTTACACACTGAGTTTCCCCAAACTCACCCCTTTTATTTTCATCCACGCAGGAAATCCCCAACCATAGTGGGCTTGGAGCTGTGAGGGAATTCGGAGTGGCCACCCGTTTTGAAAGTTTGATTTTCTTCTGGTGAACTGGACATCCTTTTATTTACGTTTGAAGTTTTGGGTTTTTAAATGTAATAAGGCCGCTTAATTATTTTTGATGGTTTTAATATGTATTACTAAGATAGGTATTACTTATTTTAACTGTTGAAATTGGATAGCTTTAGGGCGCGTTTTCAAAAACAACAATTGATTTCAAAATAACACGACAATAAGCAAAGCTTCCGCAATGAAAGTATTTTCCAAAATTAATCACTTTTCCTAAAAATGACTTAATCAAATCGGTTTCCTAGAAGTATCCATGACGTTAAGGTGTGACAATGGCGGTATGCATGTCTAGGATTGGATCCGAAGGGAGCTTGGTACTTAAGCAGTCCGATGGACTCACCACCTCTTTTCCGGTTTCCTACCTAGTGCACAGCTTCCATTCACTTTAATCCTTAATGAATTAATCTTTTGAACATCAAGTACGATTTTCTGGACTTAGAATGGAAATTTTTTTTAACGTTTTTGATGTGGCATGCCGGATCCGGCCATAACTTCTGAGTTGGGTTTGAGATGCTACATTTAGTGGTATCAGAGCCTAGGTTGCAACAACTCGGCTGTGGAATAGGTTTACAAAAACAAAGATTTTCGAAAACGAAAATTTTATAAAGAATGCAAAAAACTCGATTTTCAAAATTTAGATCTTTAGAAGATAGCATTCCTAATCTCCGGCTCAAGCCTGTAAGTATTACTCTGAACTCTTCTAAATATTTTTCTGAATTATCTGCATGTACTGAAACCCTACTAGGATACTCTAGATAGGATGATTCTGAAACCATAGGAAAATCTGATAAGAGACTGAAACTATAGCTAGACTTCGATTCTGCGAAAACAAACTTTGAATTACTGTCTGATTCATAAAACATCTGTAATAAACACTGGAATATTGAATTGATGCATAAAAATTCATAATCAAGATAAATCAATATGAGTACGAGAGCTACTCGGGGAAGAGGCCGTGGTCGAGGCTGAGGTAGTACTCAAGCTGGATCTTCGTCTTCTGAACACTTACCCACTAGAGTAGCACGACCACCACCGACGGATGAGAATGGGCCGTATGATAGGGTTGCCGAGGATGATGCCCTATCACAGGCAATGCTTCGTGTTCTGGAAAGGGTTGCCGGAGCAAGTTCGGGCAACGAAATTCAGAGATCTATTTCTGAATGACTTCGGGACCAACGGAACGGAGATCTTTAAGGGCGTGTCTGGTATAGCCCCGAATATGGCGAAATATTGGTTAGAGGCCACAGAACGGATTACGGATGACTTGGACTACTCTGAGGAGATTGTGAGTGGGGTATCTATACTAAGTCCCTTGGGTCACTCGGTTAGGGTAGACAAACTGTATAGAAATGTACCCTTAGAAACTCAAGGTAAGGTTTTTCCTGGAGATCTGATGGAGTTACCGTTCAGAGAGTTTGACCTCATTCTGGGAATGGATTAGCTTGTTAAGCATAAGGCGACTCTGGATTGTGCTGCTAAACGAATGGTGTTAAGGACCACAAAGGATGAGGAGGTTATGGTGATAGGTGAGCGAAGGGATTATTTGTCCAATGTGGTGTCCACTTTAAGAGCTGAAAAGTGGAGTCAGAAAGGTTGTGAGGCCTATTTGGCATTTGTAAGTCAGTCAGAAGAGGAGGGATTGACAGTGGATAAGGTTAGGACCGTAAAGGAGTTCCAAGATGTTTTTCTGGAGGAGCTTCCAAGATTGCCTCCGAACCGAGAAGTTGAGTTTGGAATAGATTTGTTGCCTGGAACGGCGCCCGTGTCCATCGCACCGTATAGGATGACACCGAAGGAGTTAGTGGAGTTAAGGGCTCAAATTCAAGAGTTGTTGGATAGGGGCTTCATTAGGCCAAGCGTGTCTCAATGGGGAGTACCGGTGCTATTCGTGAAAAAGAAGGATGGTACGATGCGAATGTGCATTGATTATCGCCAGTTGAACAAACTGACGATTAAAAATAAGTATCCACTACCAAGGATTGACGATCTGTTTGACCAGCTTAGAGGGGCTTCTGTGTTTTCTAAGATTGACCTCTGATCTGGATATCATCAGTTAAGGGTCAAGGAGGCGGATATCCATAAGACGGCATTCAGGACTCGGTATGGTCATTACGAGTTTTTGGTTATGCCATTTGGACTGACGAACGCTCCTGCAGCATTTATGGATCTGATGAATCGGGTGTTCCAACCATTCTTGGATCGATTCGTAGTCGTCTTCATTGATGATATCCTGATATATTCTGAAACTAAAACGAAACATGATAAGCATCTCCTTATAGTGCTACGAGTGTTAAGGGAGAAGGAACTCTTTGCGAAGTTCAGCAAGTGTGAATTTTGGTTGAGGGAGGTAACCTTCTTAGGACATGTGGTCTCTGCTGAGGGGATTAAGGTGGACCCTCGAAAAATTGAAGCAATTTTGGAGTGGAAGGCACCTAGGACAGTGTCAGAAATACGGAGTTTCCTAGGACTGGCAGGATACTACAGAAGGTTTGTGGAAGGTTTTTCTGTTATGGCAGCACCCCTGACAAAACTCATAAGGAAAGGAGAACCGTTTGTATGGACTGAGAAGCAGCAGGGAGCTTTTGAGAAGTTGAAGAAAGTTCTGACTGAAGCAACTGTGTTAATTCAGCCGGAGTCTGGGAAGGATTTTACTGTATACAGTGACGCATCACACGTAGGTTTGGGCTGTGTGTTAATGCAGGAGGGTAAGGTGGTTGCATATGTATCACGACAGCTTAAACCTCACGAAGGGAACTATCCGACTCATGATTTAGAGTTGGCAGCAGTGATATTTGCACTTAAAATTTGGAGACATTACTTGTACGGAGAAAGGTGTATTATATACACAGACCACAAGAGTCTTAAGTATTTGTTGACTCAGAAGGAGCTGAACCTTAGGCAAAGGAGATGGATTGAGGTGCTTAAGGATTATGACTGTTCGATCGAGTATCACCCAGGCAAGGCTAATGTGGTAGCTGATGCTTTAAGTCGTAAAACCGTATCTGATCTGAGAGCAATGTTTGCTCGTTTGATTCTGTATGATGATGGCAGTTTGTTGGCTGAATTGCAAGTAAGGCCAACCTGGGTGGATCAGATTAAGGAAAAGTAGTTGAACGATGAGTCTTTGGTCGCTCGTTTTCAACAAGTTAAGGAAAGGGGAAACTTCTGAGTTTGGGTTAAATGGCGAAGGAGTTCTGTGTTTCCGAGGAAGAATTTGTGTTCCGAAGGACTCTAATTTGAGGCAGACAATATTGAAGGAAGCTCATGGAGGACTTTGTGCCATGCACCCTGGAGGGAACAAGTTGTATCACGACTTACAAGAATTGTACTGGTGGTCTGGACTTAAACGAGAAGTAACGGAGTTTGTAGGGAAATGTCTGACATGTTAGCAAGTGAAAGCTGAGCATCAATTACCCTCTGGACTGTTACAGTCAGTGAAGATACCACTTTGGAAGTAGGAGAGGGTAACCATGGACTTTGTGAGTGGGCTGCCTTTGACACCATCAAAGAAAGACTCGGTGTGGGTGATTGTGGATAGGTTGACCAAATCAGCCCATTTCATACCTGTTCGTACTGACTTTTCACTTCAAAAGTTAGCCAAGTTGTATGTGGCAGAGATTGTGCGACTTCATGGAGTCCTAGTTTCAATTATTTCTGATCGGGATCCCAGATTTACATTTCGGTTTTGGCAAAGGTTGCATGAGGCGTTGGGGACGCGATTGAATTTTAGTACGGCTTTCTATCCCCAAACTGATGGTCAGTCAGAGAGGGTTATTCAGATTCTGGAGGACATGTTGAGGGGATGCGTGATTGACTTTTGAGGTAGTTGGGAAGATTACTTGCCGTTGGAAGAATTTGCGTACAATAACAGTTACTAGACGAGTATTCGAATGGCACCGTATGAAGCACTGTATGGACGAAGGTGACACCTAGTTGTTGGACCGAACTAGGAGAGCGACAAATTCTTGGACCAGAGTTGGTAGCTAATACTGAGGATAAGGTCAGGATAATTAGGGACCGGTTAAAAGAAGCATCTGATAGGCAAAAGTCGTATGCAGATTTGAAGCGTAAGGAGATTGAGTACTCAGTAGGTGATATGGTCTTCTTAAAGGTTTCTCCTTGGAAGAAGATATTAAGGTTCGGTAAGGTTCGGTAAGAAGGGCAAGTTGAGTCTGCGGTTCATTGGGCCTTATCGCGTTTTGAAGCGAGTAGGCCCAATGGCTTATTAGTTGGAATTGCCTCCAGAGTTAGACAGGATTCACGATGTTTTTCACGTCTCCATGTTAAGGCGTTATCGTGCTGACCCTGCTCATGTCCTGCCAGTTGCAGAAATCGAAGTTCAGACTGATTTGACCTTTGAGGAGGAGCCTGTGCAAATATTGGCTCGAGATGTTAAGGTTCTCAGAAGGAAATCTGTCCCGTTAGTGAAAGTACTTTGGCGTAATCATGGAAGGGAAGAAGCTACTTGGAAATCAGAAGAGACTATGCGTCAACAATACCCTCAACTAGTTGGATCAGGTAAATTTCGAGGATGAAATTTCTTTAAAGAGGGTAGAGTTGTAACGCCCCAATTTTCTGGAATTCTGTGAATGTTGGCATAGGTTTAATTATGTTAATGGGCCTCTAGAAGGCCCAAGCTTAAGATAGAACCCGGCAATTTTAGTTAATTTTTGTTCCATAAGAAAAATGGGGTGAAATTATGAAATAGAACCTATGTGAAAATGTTTGAAAATGCTATAGGCTAAATTGAAGTGGCCAAATAAATAGGAGTGCAAAATAGGAGGATTTGCATGACAAACCTCCCATTTTACATGAAGTGGCTAGCCATCATGTTGTTGTAGACAAAATGTGCACTTGATATCCATAATTTATGGTACAAATTGATACAAATTTATAATAGGTTAGGTAAATGTTCCATGATAATGGGTTAGGTAAATCTTTCATGATATTGGGTTAGGTAAATGTTTCATGATAAGAGTTTCATGTCTTTTGTATTAAAGAATTAAATGGATGAAATATGAAGTTTTAGTAAAAGAAAAAGGGGTAAAAAGAACAAAGTTTTGTCCATCTTTGTTCATCATAGCTGAAAGTTAGAGAAGAGAAATGAGAGGAGAAAGCTCTTGAGTATTCGGTCATTAGGAGGAGGAAAATTGAAGGTAAGTTCTTGGTACCTTGCTTCTATTTTGAGGTTCATGAGTTCTTCTTGATTCTACCTTAACTCTTGAAGTATATTTTGATTTTTAGTTGTGTTGTGAGCATTTAGTCATGAATTAAAATGAAGGAAATGGTTGTTGTTTCATGTTCTTTTGATGAAAAATGGAAGATAGGTGAAGTTGAGCCAAACAAATGAGCATGCATGTGCCTTAGATGTTAAAGGGAAAAATCAGCTAACATGTTGTGCTTTAAAATGATGAAATGGAGATTATACTTAAGTAAAATCATAGATATGTGATGATTGATTGGTGATATACATGTTTAAATAACAAGCATGCAAGTTAGGTGTGAAAGAGTGATTTGGTAATAAATCTGCTTGGGACAGCAGCAGTAACGTGAATTTGGAAAATCACCATAAATTGTGGGAGATGAGTTAGAAGCTGCATAAATTATGTAATTAAAGCTTAATGAGTCTAGTTTCAAATGGAATAAACTAGAACATATTTTGAATTCTGCACAATGAGAAATTTGATTCGTAATGAAGAGTGGTCAGATTAGTCAAACAGTGAAACATGGGAAACTTTAAGAAAAATTTGGTATGGATTGGCCATACCAAAAATTCTGAAAATTTTATGGATAGAAGATATATGAGTCTATTTTCAGGGAAAATTAACGGCACTTGATTTAGAGTTTCGTAGCTTTAGTTATAAATGATTTAGTGACTATTGTTCAGGAAGACAGTTTGCAGTGAAACTATGATTATGTGGTAAACATTGACAAAAATTTGTTAATGAGTTGCTTATTGATTTCTTATAAGCTTACTATGATCTGTAGGTGTGGTTGGCCGAATACTGTAAGGGGTTAATACGTAGTTTGTATTTGAATAGTTAGATTAACGTGTTAGCAATCCAATTGTAGGCGGTTCGTGTGTGGATCTCGTCAGCATATCTTCGCAAACAGGTGTGTAACTAACACCCTCTTTCTTAGTCTAGATCGGCAAAAGTCGAAAAGTCGAAATGCTGAAAACCGGTATTTTGTAGATTTGCGAGTGTGCGAATGCTCGTGAGGTAAATCGATTAATGTTTTTGGTAAGTTACAATGTGTGGACTGCAAAGTGCATGATTTCTGTGCCCTCGATATTTTTGGGCCTGATGGGCCAAAATTGGAATGATGGGCCAACGGGCCCAATTCGGTAAGAACCCTTGGTACGTGATTCTGTAGTACGTGAAAGGTAGGAATATGCATGAAAAACCCTAAAATAGATAAATTACTGAAATACCTTTAAAAGTGAAAAATTTACAGTTTTACCCCTAGGAGATAAATTACCGAAATACCCCTAGGGTTAAATTGACTTAAATGCATGTTTGACTGTTGTTATTTACTACATGCCATGTTGTTATTATCTGATGCATGGGACTGGGATATTGACGGAGGAAGTACTGAAAATGGCTTGTCCACGTACTGGAGGCTTTGCCTCAGTTTACTGTTAACTGAGCAGCAATGCTGCAACTGTGGAGTGTTGGGCTGGGTGGGTTGAGCTATCCCCACATGGAGTGTATGGCTGGTACGGGTGGAGTGTAGTGGTTGGTGGGTTGAGTAGTCTCCCCAAATGGGCTTGCATATGTTATTGATGTTGCATGTATTTTGAAATGGGCCTATGGGCTATACTGTTATCTGAATAAGGGGCTAAGGCCTAGTTTATTGTAATCTGAAAAGGGCTCTGGCCCATTACCACTGTTACCTGAATGGGCTTAGGCCCAATAGGCTTGAGCTGACTTGGGCTTTGAATGGGTTTTCCTTACACGCTGAGTTTCCCCAAACTCACCCCTTTTATTTTCATCCACGCAGGAAATCCCCAACCATAGTGGGCTTGGAGCTGTGTGGGAATTCGGAGTGGCCACCCGTTCTGAAAGTTTGATTTTCTTCTGGTGAACTGGACATCCTTTTATTTACGTTTGAAATTTTGGGTTTTTAAATGTAATAAGGCCGCTTAATTATTTTTGATGGTTTTAATATGTATTACTAACATAGGTATTACTTATTTTAACTGTTGAAATTGGATAGCTTTAGGGCGCGTTTTCAAAAACAACAATTGATTTCAAAATAACACGACAATAAGCAAAGCTTCCGCAATGAAAGTATTTTCCAAAATTAATCACTTTTCCTAAAAATGACTTAATCAAATCGGTTTCCTAGAAGTATCTATGACGTTAAGGTGTGGCAATGGCGGTATGCATGTCTAGGATTGGATCCGAAGGGAGCTTGGTACTTAAGCAGTCCGATGGACTCACCACCTCTTTTTCGGTTTCCTACCTAGTGCACAACTTCCATTCACTTTAATCCTTAATGAATTAATCTTTTGAACATCAAGTACGATTTTTTGGACTTAGAATGAAATTTTTTTAACGTTTTTGATGTGGCATGCCGGATCCGGCCATAACTTCTGGGTCGGGTTTGGGGTGCTACATTTATCTTCGTTTCAGAGATTTAAGATATTGTGTCCTAACTTACGGGACATAATTTTTTCCCTCGATTAACGTGAAATACATCATTTTCTCAAAATAAAATTAATTAAATAATATTTTAACAAAGGATCGTTTTTTTAAAATCTTATTGATTCTCGACACTAAGACATTAATTAATCAACTAGGTACCAATTTTGGGTGTCACGAGGGTGCTAATCCTTCCTCGTGCTTAACCGACTCCCGAACCCATCTTCTGAATTTTGTAGACCAAAAAGTGTTGTTTTAATAAATCAAATCGTTTATTAAAAACAACCATCTTATGAGGTGAGCCGATCACACCTCATCAAAAAAGATTGGTGGTGACTCCTACGTTCGTTTCCATTTTCAAAATCAAAGTTGACCCTATTTTTCAAAAAAATAGTTTCGACAGCTTGGCGACTCCACTGGGGACTTAAAAAAGAGAGTCAAGCCACGAGTTGATTACTTTTTGTCTTTTTGTCGAAAATTGAAAACTTGGTTTAAATGTACGATTCTGTCGTTGCATTTCATCCGTCTTTGTTAAGATCTTCATTATTGTGGTTTATAAATTACTGTGTTGGTTTGAGTTTTGGTATCTTTCTGCACATTGCATCGCATGATCGGTTGATCTTACCCTTTTAAGTGGAAGTGAGAAACTATTCCTTTGTGAGGTTTTCACCTCCGTGTAGGATAATGGATTATTTTCGAAATACATCCGTACCTATGTCTTCGTGAGATTTTCATCTCCGTGCAGCCATAGGGAAATGTATTTCCGTAAACTGAACTCGGTCTATATGAGCCTATAATGGGTGAGGATCGAGGAATCTGCTGATTCAAGTACCTTTATTTTAGAACTGAACTGCATATAGAGAGCCGTAGGAGCCCGCCTTAGGTAGAGCTACACCGAACCCTAGTGGTTACCCCAGCAGGTGCTTTATTTATTATTTCTTGCTTGCTTTAAATTGTGTATGAAATACTGACTTGTTTTATTTTACTTTGATTATATTTGCATGGCATTTTCATCACAAAAAATATGTTGATTCACATTCAGTTGCTAAATAGAAAGCTTGCCATGGAGAACGAATTTTTTCATAAAGTGGAAGATAATACGGCTATCCGTATATGGTCAGAGAGAACGCAATTAGAGAAAGGTGATAGTTTGGCAGATGGATACATATTGGAATTATGATACTTCACCCGTATCAGCGCAACACAAAATGATCTCCAAGAATTGAAAGAGATATGGGTCAATTGGGACGATGAAGTCAAGCAACTATTTTACAGTAATTATAGTGATCTGCCCTATCTACTCGACATCAAGGTGGACAAGCACTTGCTTCAAGCTCTGACTCAATTTTGGAATTTCGCCTACAGTTGTTTTACCTTTGGGAATATGGATTTGGTACCTACAGTAGAGGAGTATACAACCCAACTTCGTTGTCCAAAGATTCAAGCTGACAAAGCCTATTCTAGAGCCGCTAATGTCCCGAATTTCGTGAAGAAATTAATGAATATCATGGGAATGAGTGAACAGTGGGTCGCAGCTCGTCTCAAGCAGAAAGGAGGAAGCAAATGTATTCCTTAAAAAAGCTTGTGAGATATGATTTTGGCACACCTGGATGTGAAGAAAAGGGTTAATGTTTTTGCTTTGAATATTTGCGGGCTGATAGTTTTCCCTTTAGCGCTAGGGTACATGGATGAAGCGATTTCTGATTTGTTTGACAGGTTTGATAAGAGGGTCACGTCGGTTCCTGCGATTTTGGCTAAAACATTCAGATCTTTGTACGCGTACCAGAGAGCGGGTGAGGGAAGATTTATCGGATGTGCGCAACTATTGCTAGCTTGGTTCCATAGCCATTTCTAGAAAATAGACAAAGTCTCGTATCGAGTGTTCTCGGAGAATTATTTTTCTTTGAAAGAAATAGTTGCTATACCGAGGTGGGATGATATATCGGAGGAAAGATAGATAACAATCCTCCAAAATTTCCAAGAAGAAGATGTTGAGTGGAGAGCCCCTTGGATGGTCCCCAATGAGATTCTGTACCGGTGTGGGGATTTTGACTGGGTCCCCCTACTTGGGATTTGGGGAGCCATCGGATACGCTCATTTTCTCGTTTTGAGGTAGTACAGATCGAGACAGTTCATACCAGCAACCCAAGGGCTAGCTCAGTGCGAGTTTTCATATAGGGGGATAACTATAAGAAAAAAGTTCGGGAAATGTCCAACGCTTGGAATCAGACTTGCCGGATGAAAAGATTGGTTGTAGGTCCGATGACGACCCTTCAGTATAAAGGGTGGTGAAGTAAAAGAATCAATGACAACATAAAGCAGGATTTGGATGGGCCAAGTCAAGAAGGTGTGCGATCAATGGAAGAATACCTGCAAGTAGTCCCATCCGAGCTAGAGATCATAAGACAGGATTTCGAGAAAAGAATTCGAATCTAGGAAAGAAGATCAAGAATTGGAGGAAGAAAAAATACATTTAAGATTGGATGTTGATGTTCAAAAATTAAAAACCGAGAAATTAAGAAATGGAAGGAATAAGGATGAAGAGGATTTGGATAGTCTGAAAATGAATTACAAGAAGCTGTGTTTATCAATAAAAACCACTGGATTGGGAAAAATATAGGAGCAATGACTACATGAGATTCAAGAAGAAAAGATCAAAGCCAATTGGTAGGAGAGAAAATTCCAAGAGGCTTAGGTTCGAAAAGAGGCTTTAGAAAAGAGTTTATCGAAAACCCAAAATGAGAAATTCGAGTTAAAAGCTAGAGTGTAGAAATGGAAAATTCACTCCATTGTATCATAGTCGAAACTTTGCAATTAAGCTGAAGGCGAGCTTGAACAAGATTGAAGAGCTGAAAAGGAAGGTAGAATAGCTTGAGACTACGTTGCAAAACTGTGGGCTCTGGGTCGAACTTTTTGAAGCAAACAATGAGCAGTGTAAGGAGCAACTCCACTGATCTCAGGGTCTAGTTAAGGATAAAGACTATATTATGGGTGAAGCCGTGGCTCAGATACGAGAGGTGGCTGATCATCTACAAACCTTGGCAGTCCAGGCTGATGTACTGAGTTTGAAATATGAGTCAGAGTCAAACCAGGGCTGAGAGCTAGCTTGGCTACTTAGAAAAGTTAAAACTTTGAGCATCAGGGCAAAGCCATATGTGTAATTCATTTTATGTAAAGAAATTTGTTTTCTAGTAAAGTTTTCCTAACATAATTGAATCAGAATCAATGTCTCTTTTTGCATTCATTTCATGCATTTGCATTACATCACATCATATGCATTAAATTTCATGAAAAGACCCTAATTAAAACAAAATTATTTTAGTTAATCTGGAAACCAATAAGAGTCAACCAATTGAACATCGTTATAGTACTCGCGCTAAAACCAAAGAAATGGACCAAAGATTGGAATAGTTTCAAAAAAAGATGCAAGACCAATTACAAACACAATTGCAAGAACAATTAGTGAAAGTACAATAAGAGATGAGGGATCAGATACTAGAATCCCAAAGAAACATGATGAGCCAATTGGCACAGTTACTAACTGAAGAACATGAAAAAGGGAAGAACATTGCAATCAACTCAGGGGATGATAATGAGGATCCCATTTATCCCCCGGGTTTTATCCCAATGAATGGTCAAGCACAGCCAGAGGTGTACCTACGAAGGGTACCCGTTACGATCAAACCCCAACAGCATCAGACCAGTACCTCGGTGCCGATGAACTACCAAACAGGTTCAGGTTCTAATCCTGGGGATAACTCAACCAATCCCATTGTTCTTGATCTCGATGATATGGCAGAAATGGAAAAAATAAGAGTGGAACTGCCAAAACAACTGGAGGATCGATGCAGATGGCTGAAAGAAAAATTCAGAGCAATGGAGAACGCTGATTACTATTGCGAAATTGACACCAAAGGCCTAAGTTTGGTCTCAGATTTAGTGCTCCATCCTAAGTTCAAAATTCTAGATTTTGAAAAATATAATGGAACTAGTTGTCTAGATCACCATGTTTTGTCAAAGGATGACATGATACGTTCACAATGATCAACTATTGATCCATTACCTCCAGGACAGTCTAATCGGGTCTGCCACTAAATGGTACAATCAACTGAGTCGTGCCAAGATTTATTCATGGAAAGATCTAGCACAAGCTTTTATGAAGCAGTACAGTCATGTAACAGACATGACGCCCGACAGAATCACATTACAAAATATGGAGAAAAATCAAAATTAGAGCTTTAGGCAATACGCCAAATGGTGGAGAGAGATAGCCACACAAATCCAACCACCTCTGCTAGAAAAAGAAACGACTATGCTCTTCATTAATACCTTGAAGGCACCTTTTATTAACACATGCTAAGAAGCGCAACTAAGAGTTTCTCAGACATAGTGATATTTAGTAAAATGATAGAAAATGCGATAAGGTTTGAGAAAATAGAGGCCGAGGAAAATGCCAAAAGATCAGCCCCGAGGAAAAAAAAAGAGGTGAATAATGTGAGCACATATAACAAAACTTATTCTAAACCGATCATGGTAGCTCAGCCAAGGATAGTGGCTACTAGCCATTAGGGCCCTCCAAGTCAAGATTCCAATACAAGGCCAAATACGGAAAGACCCCAATTTACGCCCATCCCAATGACATATAGGGAAATGTACCAGAGTCTATTCGATGCACATGTGGTATCCCCATTCTATCTGAAACCATACAACCTCTATTCCCTAAATAGTATGACGCAAACGTTCAATATAAGTACCATACGGAAATGACGGGGCACTCGATCAAGAACTACACTACGTTCAAGAAGTTGATCGAAAGATTCATTAAGATGGGGATCGTAAAATTTGATGACTCATCAGGACCTAATGTAGCAAGAAATCTATTTTCTAATCATTCTGATAAAATGGTAAACACGATAATCGAGAGTGGGAATAAGAGAATCAAAGCTGACGCGGTGAAAGTGAAAACCCCACTGAAATGGTTTGGAAACAAATGATAAATAGAGGTTTAATAATACAAGATTCGGAGGAAAGGCCCAGAGGAATAAGAAAATACTGTGAGTTCCGTGCCAAGGGGATCATGACATCCAAGAATGCACTGAGTTCAAAACCACCGTGCAAAATCTGATGGATAATAAAGAGATGGAATTTTATGAAGAGATCAATGGATCAAAAGAAGGAGAGGTTTATGCCTCAGAGGAAGGATCAACAGAAAGGGTCCAGAAAGTGAACCACCTGGTAGTGATCGTTTCACGACCAAGAAATGATGAAGTAGGAGTATGAATGGCACCAAGAGTCATAATCCAAAAACCTGTATTCTTTCCCTATAAGGATAGCAAAAGGGTTCCTTGGAACTATGACTGCAACATGATATTCTCGGGAGAGGAGAACCCGATTAACGCTTCAGAAGAGGGTCAAAATGTGAGTTTTTACACGCGTAGTGGGAAACGCTACGATCCAGCGAATTCAAGAGTGGAACCCGTAAAAGGAAAGGTCTTGGAGGTAGAATAAGAAAAAGAAAAGACAATTAAAGTCGAATCACTTATTAACGAGCCAGTGACTGAAAAAGAGGCTAGAGAATTCTTGAAATTCTTAAAGCACATCAAGTACAGCATTGTAGAACAGCTACATAAGCAACTGGCTCACATTTCAGTGCTAGCTTTACTTTTAAGTTCAGAGACACATCATAGTGTGTTAATGAAAGTGCTAAACGAAACCTATGTTGCGAATGATATCTCTGCCAACAAACTGGACTATCTTGTTAATAATATAAGCGTCGATAATCTCATGTTTTTTAATGACGACAAAATATCACCAGGAGGAATGGGGTTTACAAAGGCTCTACACAGCACCACTTGCTGTAAGGGATATACGTTACCGAGAGTATTGATTAATAATGGATCTACATTGAATGTCCTACCCCTATCCATACTGAATAGGCTACCAATGGATAGTTCCATATGAAGACATGTCAAAGTATAGTGAGGGCATTTGACGACACCGAAAGGAAAGTAATGGGGAGGATTGAAATACCATTTTTAATCGGTCCAAGCACCTACGAGGTGGATTTCTTAGTGATGGACATCAAGCCTTCTTACAATTGCTTATTGGGGAGGCCATGGATTCACTCAGCGGGGGCAGTACTGTCATTGCTGTATCAACAGCTAAAGTTGGTAACCGAAGGTCAGCTAGTAATGATAAATACGGAAGAAGACATTATTGCATCCGTAACCAGCAATGCGCCTTATGTAGGGACAAACGATGAAGCGATAGAATGTTCCTTTCGATCACTAGAATTTGTGAACGCGACCTTCATTGTCGAAGGGAACAAAATTTCGGTGCCCAAAATATTCAAAACTATAAGGATGGGCCTGCAACTGATGGTTGGGAAAGGAGTTTCGCCTGGGAGGGGGCTTGAAAACGCCTACAAGGAATGGTCGAGGTACCCATACTCACGGACAAATGAGATTGCTTTGGCTTAGGATACAAGCTAGATGCGAGGCAAAAGAAGAAAGAGATGGAAAAGAAACAAGAAAAAAGGAGAGCACGACTAAGCGGGGAAGAGGTCAAGTGGAAACCGATGACCTTTCCCTATGTATCCAGAATGTTCGTGTCAGGAGGAACCTTTCACCTTGAGGAAAAGATGTCAAGGGGAGAAATTACTGAAGAAATGATTGGAAGTTTGAACATTAATGCCATATCTGAAGAAGCAATGAGAGAAGAAAACCTATCAGACATTCACCCTTAAGAATCAGGGAACGTTTTGAGCAATTGGAATGCGGAGGAGATTCCAGTAATCTTTAGAATTAATTTAGAGTAATTTTCAAAACACGCTTATTGCTCTAGGCCTATGAATAATAAGAACCATTTTGTGAAATAGGCTTATGTCCAATGATCTTTATTTTAATAAAATGCATCTTTTGTCTCACTTTGAGCAAATATTCTTTTATTCTTTCATTCATAATCATGCCATACAAATATTTATTCCTAGATTCTTTTGTTCTTTTGATCTTCCCTTGTTTCTATAACAGGTGTCTGGATATAAATGATATGAGTGATGCTGCTAATGACTCAGAATCTCCTTCTGAGCAAGATATGTATGTGTCCAGAGGAACCCCAGGATTTTGAAGATGGTCAAGAATATAGTTTATCTCCTGATTTGTTAATGATGGTTGAATAAGATGAAAAACATATCCTACCGTACAAAAAATAAATGGAATTCGTGAGTTTAGGAGAGGATAAAGAGGTGAAGATCGGATCTTGCATCACCGCAGAGACAAAACGTAAGGTCATTAAATTACTCCAAGAGTTTAAAGATGTTTTCGCATGGTTGTATCAAGACATGCCTGGGCTAAACACTGATATCGTGGTACACCAGCTCCCCATAAAGGAATAGTGCAAACCAGTCCAACAAAAGCTCCGAAGAATGAGGCCTGATGTCTTGCTGAAAATAAAAGAAGAGGTTTGGAAACAATTTGATGTTGGTTTCTTGTAAGTGGTTAAATACTTAGAATGGGTAGCCAATATCGTCATTGTCCTTAAAAAAATAGAAAAGTACGAATGTGTGTAGACTACAGGGACTTGAACAAGGCCAGTCTGAAAGATAATTTTCCATTGCCACATATCGACACTTTGGTGGACAATATGGCGGGTTATTCATTATTCTCCTTCATGGATGATTTCTCAAGATACAACCAGATAAAGATGCATCCTGAAGACATGGAGAAGACCACCTTTGTAACCATGTGGGGAATATTCTACTATAAGGTGATGTCATTTGGACTGAAAAATGCGGGAGCAACATACCAAAGGGTCATGGTAACCTTGTTTCATGACATGATGCACAAGGAAATCGAAGTTTATGTTGATGATATGATCGCAAAATCCTGAACAGAGAAAGAACATGTACAAGTCTTGAGGAAGTTGTTCTTGAGATTGAGAAAATTCCAGTTGAAGCTCAATCTAGTAAAATGTACTTTCGAAGCTAGGTCGGGAAACTGCTAGGATTTGTAGTCAGTTAAAAGGAGATCAAAATTGACCAATATAAAGTGAAGGCTATAAAAGAATTGCCTCTACCACGCACTAAAAAAAGTTTGAGGTTTCCTAAGAAGACTAAATTACATCGCACGGTTCATTTCACAACTAACTGAGAAATGTGACCCTGTATTCCGTCTCTTTAAGAAACATAATCCAGGCATCTGGGATGAGGAGTGCCAGAAGACTTTTGACAAGGTTAAGTAATACTTGTCCAATGACCCAGTGCTGAGACCGCCTAGTCCAGATAAGCCACTAATACTGTATTTAACAGTATTTGAGAATTCTATGGGATGTTTGCTTGGCCAACACGATGAGTCAGGAACGAAAGAAAGGGCAATATATTATTGATGGTCGTGAAACTAACTAAAAATTCGACTAAAGCAAGCGCACCTATCGAATAGTAGTACAATTATGGTGAGATCGGAAATATCGTATCCATGAGGACTAAAAGTACTAGTAATTACTATCTTTTTATTATCTAGCCTAACAATTAAGAGAATGTTTTAAACTAACACTAATTATCTAATTAAGTAAGATTGCAACAGAGATTAAAGTTGGAAAGTACTTTTGAAAAATCAATGGAGAAGACAATACCCAAGGAAGAATTCACCTAGACTTCACTTATTACCTTTGAATTAGACGATTTATTCACTTGACTTAATCCGTAGGAATCCCTGATTTATGTTAATATCTCTCTCGAGACTAAGAACAACTGATTCTAGGTTGATTAATCGAAATCTCTTTCTAATTAAAACCCCTATTGTCGCATTAACTCGATCTATGGATTCCCTTAATAGATTTGATTCTAATCCGACAGATTTATGTCGTCCTATCTCTACGATGCATGCAACTCCGCTTAATTATGAACAATCTACTCTTAAACAGAGACTTTTCCTCCACTGAACAAGCACATCAAAAACCTGAATTAATATCCTAGAATATTAAAACAAAGGTTAAACTCACAATTAAGAATAAGAACAAGTATTTATCATATAACTCAATGAGTAATAAGATTCGTCTTAGGTTTCATCTTCCTTAGGTATTTAGGGAGTTTAGTTCATAATAATGGAAAACATCTCAAAAATTGGAAAACAACAAAACATAAAGAAACCTAAAGAACTTCTAGGAAATTTGATGGAAATCTTCAGTCTTGATGTAGATCCTCCTTCTGAGCTGATCCCTGTAACAGCCAAATTTTTCAGTGGTGTCGGAAACAGTGATTCGAGATCACTAAATCCGACGAGTAAGTTTAGAAATTTTAACAAATAATAATTATAGGCCAAGCGCGAACTTAAAAGAATTATTTTTAATTAGTGAATTTTGCGATTTTGAAAGAATTAATCAGGTAAATTGGGTTGAAAATGAGGTATCATGACCCCAGATTCATAAACCGAGCCATAAATATTTTTATAAATATTTATGGAGTGTTATTAAGTTAGTATTAAAGTTTCTTTAGAAAATTTTAACGTTTGGTTAGTCAATTAATTAAAAAGGACTAAATTGAAAATAGTGCAAAATTTATTAAATTGTGATTAAATAGTTTAAGTGATTAAAAATGAGGGATTTAAAAGGTAATTGGACCCAAATTGTATGGGCTGGACTGTTGGGCAAGAAAATCAGTAAAAAAGGTAAGGAGAAACAAGGGCAAAATGGGAAATTTTGCAAATTAAACATATAAAGCAAGACAAAATTGAAAAATCTAGAGATATCATCATATTTCTTTAGAAAAAATGCCATGGGAGGTCTGAAAGCTGCTGTTTTTTCATACTTCGACATATGTGAGTTCAATTCTTGCCCTTTTCTTTGAGATTTTTATGTTTTTGTGACTTTTACAATTAGGTCCAAGTGTTTAATTCATTAGTTTTTGATTTTATGGACAAAATTAAAAGCTACCATTGATAAGTGTTGGCTGTTTATGATGAAATAAAATGAATTTTAAGCTTTGATTTTGTTGTTTGATGATTTTATCAAGTAAATTCAATAGAAATTGATTTTAGGACCTAATTGTGAAAAAGTTGTGAATTATGGTTTAGTGTGAAAATTATGATTTTCAAAGGTTGTGTAATAGTTTAGAATGATGGAATAAAATGTTAATTGAGAAAAATTACCTTAATAGGTGGGGTAATTGAGTAAGGACTGAATTGTATGACCTGTGAAATTTAGAGGAAAAATGGTAATAAACATCTTGAACTAAAACAGCTTTGGACAGCAGCAGTAGGTTAATTTTGAAAAATCACCATAAATTTTGAATAATATATGAAATTAAAGCTTATTGAGTCTAGTTTCTTATAGAAGAAACGGTGTAAGCAATTGAATTGTAAATTATGAGATATAATGAATTTTGTGAGACAAGGTCAGAATGAATTCGGGTTCCCCTGTTTTGACTTTGGAAAATCACCAAAAATTTTAGAAAATTAATTAGAGGCTCAAATTTATATGCTTAGAATCCTTAATGAGTGTGTTTTCAATAGAAATCAACGAGAACATTATCCGAGTTCTGTACTGTGATATAATTAATTTTTAGTGAAGAGAGGTCAGAACTGTCAGATAGTGAAACAGGGGAAACTTAAATGATAAACTGTACTAATTGGCTAAACCAAAAATTTTGAAAATTTTATGGTGAAATGATATGTGAGTCTAGTTTCAGGCAAAATTTATGGATCTTAATTTGGAGCTCTGTAGCTCGAATTATAAATAATTGAGTGACTATGACTCGTGTGAACAGCTTGATGTGAGTATTAATAAGTAAATTGTGAAATCGTACTTACAAGAATGTTATATAGATTAAGGATGTGGAATGAAGAGGAAGAGGAGGAAAATAAATGATATATGTTTATAAGAAAATAGTATGAGAACGATACATATCATGACATATATATATGACTAGTTTCAATATGATCTAGCTTTAAATATGATCTAACTTTAAATATGAATGCTTGATGATTAAGCTGAAAATATTTGGTAAGATGATAATCATGGTATAAAATATAAGTGGTACCATAATAGACAAGGTAAAATGAGTATGAGAGACACATGTATGATGACATACAAATGCTATGTTTGTAGTTTAATTGAGAATGCTTAATCATTAAATGAATACTATGTTATATGCTTTTGATTTTGTATAAGTGTGTAAGAGATTAAGGTTGACCAAGGCTTGGAAAATGGCTTAGATATTGACCACACAGGCAGAGACACGGCCGTGTGTCTCAGCCGTATATAGAACACGACTTTAGGACACGGGCGTGCGATGTGGCCATGTGCCCCTAAATTGATGACGATGTCATAAACAAAAAGCTCCACGGACAAGGGACACGGCTGTGTCCCAAGCCACAAGGGCATGTGGAATCCACACGGCCTAATCACACGGGCGTGTGGGTACTGTTCACAAGTAAAATTTTTTTTAAAAAAAATTAAGCGAAAAATTTTATGAGAAATCAGTTGAGTTCCGACTTGATTTTAATGTTCATGTTGGGCTTCGAGGGCCCAAATGAAGGTTGTTATATATATATGATCTCAGAAAGTGAATAGTAATGTTTTGATTAATCTGTAAATGTTTGTACGTACTGGTAACTTGTAACACTCTGTAACCCTGTTTTGACGACGGATACGGGTTTGGGGTGTTTCAATCCCAATGGCTGTTCTTGAGTATTTTCTGCCTTCTAACCTCTATGTCCCCCCTTTAATCCTTTTCGAGGGTGTTTATATAGACTTTGGTATACTTCAAAACCCTCAAAATTAGCCTTTTCCAAATAGAATTAGACTTGGGGTCGATAGAGACACGGCTGTGTGCCATGCCCGTGTGAAGTTCCTCAGGCCGTGTGCAATTTTGACTTGGTTTTTATTCGACACAGCAATGACACACGGGCGTGTGGCTTGCCCGTATGCCTCACACGGTCGTGTGGTTTACCCGTGTAGAAGTGCATGAGCCGTGTGAAACACTGAATTAGTCCCATTTCGTCTGTTTTTGGCCCATTTCGTCTCTCTTTGCTTTCCTATGTTCACCTAAGTATAAAACATGAATTTAAAAGATTAAGAGCATCAAATTCAATGAAACCAAGGAAAAATCATCCATAAATATGCCGAGCATGGGGTCAAAACATGTATATATTATGGTTCATCAAATATCCCCACACTTAAGCATTTGCTTGTCCTCAAGGAAAATCCTCAACTCACAATTAAAATAAATTCTTTTCAACTTATAATTCTAATCAATAATGTTCGAAATAATCCATAAGTAATCATACGTTAATAGTTTAACTAAAAGAACATTAAAGTTTCAAACAATCCAAATTGAGCATTTCAATCATAAAATCATAAGTATCCCTTTTTATCTAAGTAATCACCTTTAATTCCAAATTGGCAAGGTTGACATCCTCACTAATGATTCACTCAAATCACTCAAAGTGTTTAAGGTTCAATAACTAAGCACTCAATAGTCAAACATGAAAAGTTATTACCATAGGCTTGCATGAAAATCAAATCTCTAGCACTATAATGATATGATACACAAATTAAAAGGTCTTTAACCGAGTTGTAATGGGGCTTAGGTTAAAGGAGTGGATAAAGGCTGAAAAATAGAGTTAGAATCGAGATTAATTTAATAAATTACGAAACTTAGAAAAAAGAAGCTAATTGCTGAATTACAAAAAAGTGCCAGAATTCGAACTATCCAAAACCAAAGACGTGAGCTTTTTCTTAATATAATAACTTTAACTTATCCAAACTCTTTAGACAAATATGTGACTGAATGAATATAAATATACGGTTTTTCTTTTAAAGAATAAGAACAATAATAGAAAGTACATAATAAGAGATAATTCAACAACTAGAATGAATGATCATAATTAGGTAACTAATCAAATCAAATCTCGATAAAAAGGAGTCAATAAAAAGGGAGAAATTCTTAACGAATCAAAAAGGGTTAAATTGTGGATTAATATTAAGGGAAAAAATTTAGTGATAAACATGTTAATTTACATGATTCTTGTGTTTAATTTGGCTTATTTCTGAATTAATCCCTGCTTAATTGGTGTTTTTATGGATTTATCTTGTCAGGGATGCAATTGGTCAAAAATGAGCAAAAATGTGTCAAATTGAAAGACAGATCGTTGAGTTGAGGCCAAATCATAATGATGGGAAAGCCAACGATTTAACATAAATTTTGACTTTGTAAAAAGCTAAAAATAGAAGATATTATTTTATTTTATTTTATTATTTATTTTATTAATTTAGCTTTAGCCTATTTTTAGTAAACCCTATGTATATAAATAGGGGCTTTTAGTTCTTAGAAAATCATCTCTTGTCTTTGTATTCCTACTTCTATTTGGAATTGAAAGACTCTCCTTTTCCCTTTTCAAATTGGAGTTTAGCATTTGTCACTTTTTCATTTGGTTTTGTTTCTTTTGTCAAATCGAGCTAATTGCCTTCCAAGTACTCTTCCTTTCCAATTTCCATCACCTTTCATATAAATCCATCATTTTTTACAACTTTCAAGCATGAATAAATTCATGCTCCACTAAAATTCCATCTTAGCTTTAGGTCGGTGTTCTTTTCGGTCGAGAATTGTGAGATTTGTACTCGCGCCTAAAATCCTTCCAATCGGTATTCACCTTTTTCCTAAGTATCGGGATTAACAACTCATCCCTTAAGGATAATTCGATTTCAAGTCAAAAAGAGCTCGTTGGGTTGGAGTTGTGTTTTCTGACAATTGGAGAAACAAATGGGCCGTGTTGTATTTGGATTTCTGAGAATAAATCGAGAAAGAGGTGATCGGGTTTAAACGACCCATGCGGTTGAGGCCGTTAATTTGAGTTGGGTTTTTCAGAACGCAAGGCTGCCAAAATCCTGAATCAGGAACACGTGTATCTCGGTTAGATAATCGATAAGGGTTGGTTTGCAGGTCGTATCGGGACCAACTACGAGAGGAAGAATTGGTGGTTAGGACGTTCTTAACCACTATAACCAACTTATCGTTTGAAGGAGAAGATCAATTTTCGAGGATCGATTCTCGACACGGAATTTTCCGAGTCTAAGGCTAAGGCTTATTACATTTGATTGCAAATCTCAATTTAATTTCTGATTTATTTAATTATTTATCTTAGCAGTTTTAATTATTTAGTTTCCACTCAATTTCAAAATCCCCTACTTTACTTATTTATTTGCTTATTTTTCAGCTGGTATGTTTTGAGTCGTGGGCACGACTCTAACCACGACCCTTGACACGGCATTCTGTTCATAAGCCAAACTCGAAAGTTGATTAAAGTACCAATCCCTGTGGACTCGACCCTACTACCACTTTACTACTAATTAGAGCTATTTTGTAGGAATTTTTTTGGTGGATTCGACGCCCATCAAATTTTGGTGCCGTTATCGGGGATTGGAGATATTTTCTAACTTTTGCTTGTCTACCTTATGACCAGATCAGAACCGGAAAGTCTAGAGTTTGAGCCAGAAATTGAGAAATTGGCCCGATAACTACTAAGAGAAGCCATACGATGTGGTAAACGGCCAAATCTCAGATTTGAAACTATATCTTACACCAAAGAATATTTTGACGAACCAGACGAGATGGCTGAACAAACTATACGCCAGCTCGCAGCGGCACCGGATGAACAACAGCCCTTATGTATAACCTATCCAGCAAGAGGAACGCCGTTCGAGCTAAAGTCGGGTTTGATCCACTTACTGCCCACTTTTCATGGACTACAAAATGAAAATCCGCACGCCCACCTTAAGGAGTTCCATATGGTGTGCACAAACATGAAGCCTCAAGAAGTAACAGAAGACCAAACCAAACTTCATGCTTTTCTATTTTTATTAGCCGACCCTGCTAGAGAGTGGCTATTTTATTTGCCTCCGAGATCTGTCAACACATAGTCTGACATGTCTCGTTTGGTTCTTGACAGGTGCTTCCCTACAGCTCGAGCGGCCGAACTAAGGAGGGATATCGTAGGAATCTGTCAGAAGGATACTAAATCGCTCTACGATTACTGGGAGCAATACAAAAAGTTGTGCACGAGCTGCCCATAAGATGGACTGACTGAGCAGTCACTCTTGCAGTATTTTTATGAGGGTTTACTCCTGATGGAAATGATAGATGCTACAAGTGGAGGAACACTAGTCAACATGACGCCTCAAAGAGCGAGAAAGTTGATTTCAACCATGGCTGCCAACTTTCAACAATTCCGACCGGTTACAGAACCCACGAGACAGGTTCATGGGTTAAGTTCTTTGTCTCTAGAAGATAAGATTGATAAGCTGACTAATGTTGTTCAAACTTTTCTTTCAGATAAAATAGGCCAAGCTAGACCACCTTACGGATTCATGTCCAATTTTACAAGAGGATTCGGCAGAACAAGCGAATGCTGTAGGGAACTTCCCAGGACCACCCCAAAGACGGTATGACCCCTACTCGAACTCGTATAATGTAGGGTGGAAGGATCACCCGAATCTCATCTATAGGACAAATCCGAGTTCAATCAACCATTCTAAGAAAGGCAGTCGCAGAATCAACAAATACCACCCCCGAAGTCATCTTTGGAGACCATAGTGGAAAGGTTAGCCACCAGTACTGAGAAGTTCCAACAAAAAACTGACATGCATTTGCAGGAGTTGGACAAGCAAGTGAGCAAACTCGCGCTCACGGTTAGTCGTTTGGAGTCCCAAGGTAAGCTGCCATCCCAGACTGAGCCAAATCCACGACACAATGCAAGCGCTATGACGCTAAAGAGTGGGAAGGTTTTGGAGCCCGTACATGACGCAAGTCGCGGCCACGACACTAGTCGTGCCCACGACGCTAGTCAAGATAGGGAAAAACTTGGCACAGAGGCTCCAATGGAGTCGGCACCATAAAAGTCATTTGCAGTACCACTTCCGTTTCCCGGACTACTTATCCAATGTAAGAAGGAGCGAGACGAGAAGAAGATCCTCGACACCTTCCGAAAGGTGGAAATCAACATACCTCTTCTCGATGCAATTAAGCAGATCCCACAATATGCAAAGTTCCTGAAAGAGTTATGCACGAGTAAAAGAAAACTTTTGGGAAATGAAAAGGTAAGTGTTGGAGAAAATGTCTTTGCCGTTCTGCAACGGAAAATACCGCCCAAATATAAGGACCACGGTATGTTTTCCATATCATGTAAAATAAGTAGTGTTGGTATTAAAAAAGCAATGTGTGACCTAGGCGCATCAATTAATGTTATACCTTTGTCAATTTATAAACTACTTAACGCGGGTCCTTTAAAGGAAACAGACGTGATAATCCAGCTTACAGATAGATCTGTGGTGCATCCAGGGGGAGTATTAGAGGACGTTCTTGTCAAGGTAAACGAGCTAATATTTTTTCCAGACTTCTACATTATCGACATGGAAGATGAAAATTCGGCCAATGCTTATCGGAAGACCATTTTTGAGTACCGCACAAACAAAGATTGATGTAAGAAGTGGGATACTCACTATGGAGTTCGATGGGGAAGTAGTAAAATTCAATGTCTACGAGGCCTTGAACCGTCCTAGCGTGATTTCTAATGTTTCTAATATTGATATTATTGATCCTTTAACTGAGTTACATTTGAAATATCATGACAAGGATGAATTACAAGCTTTCCTTTGCAAAAGTTTAGACTTTGATGCCATTAAAGAACTTGAGGAGTGGATAACCATTGAAGATTCTGTTCACGGAATAGTAGCTCATATGGAGGCATCACAACTACGGAAAGCTTCAGGTAAAACCTTTGAATTATCTCCCTCACAGACTAAGCTCGTACCATCTATTTTGTAGGCTCCGGAATTAGAACTCAAATCACTCCCAAGCCACTTGAAGTATGCTTTTCTCGGTGAAGGAAATTCACTACCGGTGATAATCTTGAGTAAACTCTCGAAGGTAGAAGAAGAAAACTTGGTACGAGTCCTTAGGGAATATAAAGAGGTAATTGGGTAGACAATAGCCCACATCAAGGGATTGAGTCTATCGACTTTCATGCACAAAATTTAGGTTATCGATAATGCTGTTCACAAAAGAGAGGCTCAAAGACGTCTCAACCCGCTTATGATGGAAGTGGTAAGAAAAGAAGTCCAAAAGCTACTTAACGCCGGGATGATCTATCCCATTTCCAACAGTAGTTGGGTTAGCCCAGTCCACGTAGTACCAAAAAAGACCGGTGTGACTGTAATTGAGAATTCGGTAGGTGAGATAGTTCCCACTCGGGTCCAAAACGGGTGGAGAGTCTGCATCGATTACAGGAAGTTGAATTCCTTAACTCGGAAAGATCACTTCCCAATTCCTTTTATTGACCAGATGTTAGAACGTTTAGCTGGAAAGTCTCACTATTGTTGTCTTGATGGTTACTCAGGGTTTTTCCAGATTCCAGTAGCACCGGAGGATCAGGAGAAGATGACGTTTATGTGCCCATTTGGCACATTCGCTTACAGACAGAGACCGTTCGGACTCTGTAATGCACCAGCCACTTTTTCAGAGGTGCATGGTAAGTATAATTTCAGACTACGTTGAGAAAATTATCGAGGTGTTCATGGACGACTTTACTGTATATGGTGAGTCCTTCGAGGTATGTCTGAATAACCTTGCAAAAAATTTGGAAAGATGCTTAGAATTTAATCTTGTTCTAAATTATGATAAATGCCATTTTATAGTAGACAAGGGATTAGTTCTAGGTCATATTATTTCTGCAGAGGGAATTTCTGTCGATAAAGCAAAAATCGACATCATTAACTCACTACCATACCCCACTACTGTGAGGGAGATTCGATCTTTCCTTGGTCATACAGGTTTCTACAGGCGGTTCATTAAGACTTTTCAAAAATTGCGCAACCCCTTTGCAACCTATTACAGAAGGACAAGGAATTCGAGTTTGACCAGTCATGCAAAGAAGCGTTTGACACGCTCAAACATAAGCTCGTTTCGGCACCTATTGTTCAACCATCGAATTGGAGTTATCCTTTTGAAATAATGTGCGATGCTAGTGACCATAGTGTGGGAGCAATCCTTGGACAAAGGATCGAGAAGGAACCACACGTCATCTTCTATGCCTCTAAAACTTTGGACGCTGCCCAAATCCATTATTCAACCACTAAAAAAGAGTTTCTAGCTATAGTCTTTGCCTGAGGAAAATTTCATTCATATTTATTAGGAACTAAGATTGTGGTTTTTTTTATCATGCAGCCCTCAAATATCTGATCGGGAAGAAGGAAGCAAAACCGAGACTTATAAGGAGGATACTACTTCTGCAAGAGTTCGATCTTGAAATAAAAGATAAAAAAGGACGTGAAAATCTGGTGGCTGACCATCTGAGTCGAATTCCTCTATCAAAGGATGTAACACCACTTAAAGATGATTTTCCGGATGAAAACTTGCTTGCTGCCCAGACGATTTTTCCATGGTACGCGGACATAGTGAACTACCTTGCTACAGGTATAGTCTCTCCTAACCTATCGCGATCTGAAAAAGACAGATCAAATGTGAGTCTCGGTATTATATTTAGGACGACCCATGTTGAGGCCCAATTTTGGCCAAAACAATAAACCAACTGACCTACCCTACCCAATACAACCCAAATACAACCCAATACCCGATTGCTAAACCCATTAAGCCCAAAACAGTGCAGCCCAAATCAGAAACAAAACAAAATGAAACCCATGAGCCAACTAACCTACCCTAACCCAAACTAAAGTACCCAAATAACTAAAAACCCTAAGCCCACTAAACCAGCCCAATACCTAAAACAAAAAAACAAAACAAAATCAGAAAACCCTAGCCCCCCAAGCCGCCGCTCCTAGCCTCTGCCACCACCAACTCCATTGGCCATGCCTGCAGCACGCCACCGCCCTTGTCACTGTCCAACTTGCATCTGCAAATGAAGAAAAGACATAAACAATAAAAAAATACTTTGTAAATGGCTATATAAGCCTTGCCATATTTTGTATTTTGGCTCTGGACATTTTTTTAATACAAAAAATAGAACAAAAAGAGACTCAAGCACCAATAGTAGCATTCGATCATAGCAATAAATACTAAAACAGAGGAGTTAGATTTGGGATAAGGTGTTATTTTCGATCTATTTTCATTTTTATTTATTTACTTTTCGTAACAATCTATACATATAAAGATCCATTTATTTTCTTTTACCATTTATATGTACGAATATTAAAAAACATAAAAAAATACAAAAAAAAGGGAAAAAAAGAATACCTTCGCGGTGGCCGGCGACGACGGTGGTCACGACGGTGGTTTCGCCGGAGCTCTGACCGGCCTAAGGCATCTGCAGAGAGAAAATTAGAAGGAGAAATTTTTTTTAAAACAAATGCTGAAATGATTTTTTTTTAGAAAATTTACTTAAATAGAGGGCCACAATGACGTCGTTTTGGCCTGGGTCTTTAAACCCCAAAACGGCGTCGTTTTGAGCCTTAACCCGCGACCTGACCCGCTCCAGGCCTAGGATCCGTGTGTTTTCAATGGAAGGGCTAATTGCATTTTTAGCCCTTCTGCCTTTTCATTGTTTTAAAATCAAGTTCTTTTGATTTTTAAATGTGCCCTGTAATTTGCTTTGGGTTTTAATTTCGATCCTCCCTTCTGCTGTCTGTTTCAAAAGGGAGGGAATATTGCACTTTTGGTCCCCCACTTCTTTCGCGCATTGCAATATGACCTTCCCTTTTCATTTTATTTTGGATTCGCCCCGAACTCCTATTTTACATTCAATTTAGTCCTTTTAGTTATTTTTGCTATTTTGCCATTATTATTTATTCAATATTATCATTATCATTTGCTAAATTTATTATTATTATTATTATATATTAGTATATTTTTTATTATATATGTATATGTATATATTTTTATACATAGTATTATTTTTTTATTACTTTATTTTAATATTTTTTTATACTACATTTGCTTTTCGTATTTTAATATTATTGCTATTATTATTATTATTATTATTAGTGTGTATTTTTATTATATATGTGTATGTATATGTATATGTTTATATATAGTATTATTCTTTATTACTTTATTTTTATTATATTTGCTTTTTGGATTTCAATATTATTACTATTATTATTATTATTAGTGTATATTTTTATTATATATGCATATATATATGTATTTATATATTAGTATTTTTAATTACCTTATTTTAATATTATTATTATATTATACACTTTCCTTTTTATGTTTATTTATTTATTACTTTATTACTAATTAATTTAACTTATTAATTATTATTATCATTATCACTATTGTTATTACTTTACTATCGTAATATAATATATTATTAATATTACTTTTATTTTCATTATTATTATTATTACTATTATTCTTTATTGTCATGGTTATTTTATTTATTTTTATAGCTATTATTTTTTTTATCACTAATATTACTACTGTTATATTTATTATTATTACTTTTATTATAATTACTATTATTATTATAGTTTTTCTTTTATATATTTACGTTTTTTATATGGTACATTAATTCTATTTTATTATTTCATTATTTATTCGCTGACACTTTTATGTAATTTCAAACTTTGAAAATTTTCTATTACCCTGTATCATTGTTTTGTTTCATATAATACTTATGTATATTTATTCCATTATTATTTTATCATTTTTTACTTAAATTATAAGTTTGTTTACACATATTACATAATATTTGTTATTTTTATTATCATTATCATCATCATTAACATACATATATATACGTGTGTATTTTTCATGTGCATATTAGTATTTTTACCATTACTACAAATACTATTTCTTTTATTATTTTATTAGAACCTTATTTTTTTATTGTGAATATTATTGTTATTTTTATGCTAATATTATATTTTAATGTTTTTCATTAATTGTATCATCGCTTGCATTGTTTACAATTTCCTATCGCAAATGATATTTTTAATCAATTTCAAAAATAAATAAGGCAACGTACCGATTTCAACACTAAGTAGCTAATTTCATCGCTATGTTTGGTGGATATCATTGGCTCATGTTAAAAATGTGACGCCCTTCTAAAAAACTAAAAATTTCAAATTCTTGTATTTTAATCGGATCGCAACTAAGTATTAAATTAAACTTGTATTTTGAGAATTATGACAACGCGTGTTTAACAAGATACCAATTTTGAGCGTCGCGAGGGTGCTAATACCTTCCTCGTGCGTAACCGACTCTCGAACCCTATTTTTTTTGGATTTTCGCGTAGACCCAAATTTGGCCTTCATTTTGTTCAAGAATAAATTTTCTTTTCTAAAAAAGAATGTTTATTAGGTGTCCGATCATACCTAGAAAAATGGTCGGTGGCGACTCCTTTTCTTTTTAAAACTGAAATTCCATTTTCAAATTTTCAAATAATCACCTCAACTAGTGACCAAAGCGAAATTTTTACGTCTCTACAGCTGGCGACTCCACTGGGATCTTTTTTTTAGAGCCGAGTCTAGAATTAAACCCGTGTTGTCAAAATTTTTCAAATTAATATTTAGTCATGATCCTTAAATTTTTGTTTTTGAAAAGTCATGCACTTGCGTCATGTTGTAAATATTCTTCTAACTTATTTTATCTTATTGTTTTTCAGCTCTAAGTGTTTATGGTTTTAGTTTTTTTAGTTTAGTTTTTAAATAAAACGTAAAGGTTTGTGAGTTTCTCCCCACACACCGTGCACTTGCATTTTTCCATAACATGAGCTCTCTACCCGGGCTCCGTCTGCTTAAGTGGAAGTAAAAGCTATGCTTTTGTGAGTTAACTCGTCCCTCCGCACAGGCTAGTGAATACTTCCGGGTTACATATGACTTATGCTTTCGTGAGTTAACTTGTCCCACCGCATAGGCATAAGTAAATGTAATCCCTCGAATTGAACTCGTGAGCCTGTGATGGGCTACGATCGAGGCTTCGTACTAGTCTTAGTAGACGATAGCATGAACAATTCGAGTACCTGTCTAAAAAAGAAACCGCATATAGTAAACCATACGAGCCACCTAATTAGAGCCATGTCGAACCTCCGTTCGTTAATAGTCACCCAAATAAGTACACGGGAGAGACGCCTCTTACCTTTCATTTCTTTTACGTTTATACTTTGCAAAGGAATCGGGTCTATTGGACTGGGTAACTTAATTTGTTAGATTCTCCATAGTTTTTTTTTCTGTTCATATTTTTTGTGATCTCTAACCAAGGTTGTTTATTTTTTTTTTTTATGTTTCATCATGCATCATAGGCATCTTGATTAGGAAGGTGTTGATTAGAGATTGGTTGCCAAAAATGGGTTTCTAATAGAGGAGTCAATTACGCAAGTAACCGAGAAAAATGTCGTGGTTCGAGACTGGTCTTTGAAAACCCAGAAAGCAAAAAGGGACAGTTTAACGGAAGGATGTATCTCCAATCTTCCCGAACATGTAACTTCAAACGTTCATCAGAATAACCTCGAAGGCTTGACTCGGATTTGGAAACAATGGGACTCAGATACTTAGGGGATTTTCACTGAAAAGTACTGGGATATAGCTCACTTGATCGCCGTCAATGTAGACGAACAGTTGATTCAAGCCATGGTTCGATTCTGGGACCCAGCATACCAATGTTTCACTTTCAATCAGGAAGATATGACTCTGACCATAGAAGAGTATGCTGCCTTGCTTCGTGTTGACAACGTACACTTCAACAAGATATATGTGAAAGAGCTCAAACCAATTACTTTCAAGAAAAAGCTAGTGAGGTTGACGAGAATGACTGATATATGGGCTGAAACACAAACAAAGAAAAAGAATGAAGTCAGTTGTGTTCCGTGGTTTTCTCTGCGAGACTTAGTTCAAAGCCATCCAGATATTGCAAAGAGAGTGGATCTATTTGCTTTGGCCATTTACGGATTAATTGTCTTCCCAAAAGTTCTCGGGCATATAAAAGTCGTGATAGTGGATTTTTTCAAAAGATTGAAGAAATGGATCAACCCCGTCCCGGCTATCTTGGTCGAGACTTTTAGATCTCTAAATTGTTGTAGGAGGAAATGGGAAGGACGTTTTATCGAATGTGCACAGTTACTTAATGTCCGGATTCTAAGTCATTTCTGGAAAGTGGAGCGCACACCTTTCCACATGTTTTCAAAAACATTCGCCCTATTGAAAGCTCACCTTGAGAAAGATTGGCCAATGGATGTCATTGAACAGCATTGGAGAGCACCATAGATCTGTCATTCAGTTCTATTATACAAATGTGGGAGCCAAGATTGGGTGCCTTTAGTAGGACTATAGGGAGGAATTGGATACGCTCTGTTAATGGTTCAAAGACAGTTTGCTTCACGACAGTTCATACCCGCTACCGGAGGATTGGCACAATCAGAGTTCGCCTTTACGGGTGAAGGCTACATGAAAAGAGTCCGAGATACTGCAAAGTCTTGGAAGGAAATTCACCTAATGGAGTAGCCCTTTATGCTGATACTATCACTTAGGATTATGACTTATGGAGAAAACGACGAGTGAATAGTCAACAAATCTCACCGACGAGTTACACTTTCCAGAATCCTTTCTCAGAAGAAATGCCATCCGAGTTGGAAGTAGCGATACATGAATTCGAACGTGAAAAGGCCAAGCTATTACGAGATATTAGTTCTCTTCAAGAGGAAAATTACCAGCTGAAGATCGGGGTCTAAATTAAAGAATCCAAAACCATGAAAGTTCAAAAAGAAGCTGAGATCATGAGAAAAGACTTAAGGGACCTTCATTTGGAAAAGAAGAAATTAAGAAACACTATAAAAAATAGTGGTTTGGGCAAGTCGTCAGCAGAATGGAAGGAAGAAATTAGCAACATCAAAGGTGGGTTGGAATTCTGGAGAGGGAAAGCAAAGAAAAAAGAGGAAAAAGCTGCGCGTGCTATGATAGAGTTAAGAATAAAGAATGCTGAGTATGAAACTGTGACTGCAGAATTTGTGACTAGTCAGTCCGAATGTCAAGAGCTAAGAAGGAAAATATGAGATCTAGAAAATATGCTGCAATCTCGTCAGCAACAATTAGATACTCTTTTAAAATCTCTAGAAGAAAAGAATGATCAGCATGAAAGAGACACTCGCACTTACGAAAGAGCTCTCCAAGAAAAAGAAATGTAACTCGACTTTTTGATCAATGAAATTCGCAAGGCGACTATGCAAGTTGTGCAATTATCAGATGAAGCCGAAGCTCTCAGTTGCCAATTCCCTCCGAGTCAAAGATCAAGCATATCAGAATTCTTAGAACGAGTGAAGAAACAAGGCAATGTGGCTAGAAAATTTGTGTAACGGTTGAATAAAAAATAGCGAAATGTTTTGTAATAGACTCTTTTGATTAATGAAATGCCTAAGTAGGGGCCATCTTGAAATCAACACCAAATTTTTTCACATTCATTCATGACTGACATTCATTTGTCATTCATCCATTCATCTGTTCATTGCATGTACATATCACCATAATCATTCACTGAGGCTAAAACCGTATAATCCGCAGTTGCTACACTCTAAGTCTAGAATTACGCCATTCTTATAGGACGCTCCAAAAAGCTAGAATTATAGAAGCCGAGTTCAATGTGAGAATTAAAAAGGATGGAAAGGACTCAAAGAGAATTGCAAGAGCAGTTGACCAAGTCACAAAAGGAAGCAAAAGATCTGATTTTAAGATCTCGAGAGGAATCGCTCGAGCAAAGAGATCAGATGGCCAAAATGATGGAGATGATGACAACTTTGGTCAAAGGAAAGGGACCTATGTAGAGCCCTGACACTATGGAGCCTCAGTCGAGAGTTAACCATGATCAGGATCCGTGCTATCCCCCAAGATTCACTCCCCTTCATGCACATGTAATGCAAAGAGACTGTCCTCAAGGAGAACCTGCAAGCTTGGAGCAACGACCCGTACCCCCTCCTCATCTAGGGCAAGGTATATTCGTATCAAACCTAGGAGCTAATCCTGCTGATCCCAATGTTCTAGATTTTGATGATCCGGTAGAAATAGCCAGGTTGAAAATGGATGATCATGATGCCCAGGACAAGTATAGGAGCTTGGAAGAAAGGCTCAAGGTGATAGAAGGTGCCGAAACCTTCTCTGCACTAAGTGCTAAAGAGTTCAGTTTGGTGCCCGATCTGGTTCTGCCTTCGAAATTTAAAGTGCCAAATTTTGAAAAATATGATGGAACAAAATGTCTAAAGACGCATCTTGTCATGTTTTGTCGGAAGATGACTGGTTACGTGAATGAAGATAAATTGCTAATACACTGTTTCCAGGACAACTTGGTCAGATCGGCCCTTCGATGGTATAATCAACTTGGTAGAAAAAGGATCCGATCATGGAAAGACTTGGCGTTAGCATTTTTTGAACAATACAAACATGTATCCGACATGGTGCCTAATCGGCTAACTCTACAGATGATGGAAAAGAAGCCAACGGAGACTTTTAAGTAATACGCGCAAAGATGGAGGGATATCTCGGCCCAAGTAGAACCCCCATTGACTAAAACTGAAATAACGGTCCTCTTCATCAACACTTTGAAAGCACCGTTTTATGATAAGTTGGTAGGAAGTGCCATGAAAGACTTCGCAGATATTGTAATATCCGGGGAACTTATAGAAAATACCATCAAAAGTGGAAGGATAGAAGGTTTTGAGAGCTCGAAAAGGACAGTACTTGTAAAGAAAAAAGAGGCAGAAGCCCATATGGTGAGAACTGAGAGCCACCACACTTCTAATCCTTACCCAGTCCAGCCACGACCTCGATATTGCCCACCTCCAAACTTTTATTATCCTCCCCAAAGCCCTTACTATCAAGTACCTCGTCTTTACCTCGTCTATGCCATAGATAACCAAAAACCATTTGCCATGTTCCCACCAAATACCATGCCTGCTCAAAGCCAACCCAAAAATAAATAAAGATCGACAAGATCCAATCCTGAAAAACCCCAGTTCACCCCAATTCCCGTGTCATACGGAGAGCTGTACCCAAAACTGTTGGAAAAATAACTAATATCCCCACATTATATGGCACCCTTGAAGCCTCCATACCCAAAATGGTACGATCCTAATGCCAATTACATGTACCACGCCGGAAACCAGGGGCATTCTACAGAAAATTGTCTAGCCTTTAAAAGGAGGGTTCAAGGTCTTATCAATGCAGGTATTTTATGATTTGATGGTGCTGGCAATATGGCTGAAAATTCGCTCCCTAACCACACTGAAGGAAAAGTGAGCGCGTTGACAAAAGAAGATAGATGGCGTGCCAAAAGTTGTGTTTCTGAAATAAAGACACCAGTGCGAAAGATTTGGGAGGTAATGATTGAAAAGGGGCTGTTCTGTTATCCCAACAGAATTTTCAAAAAAGGAAATACAAAAAGTCAATGTTTTTGTAATTTTCATGGGATCGAGGGGCATGACATCCAGTCTTGTGAAAGATTCAGAAAACTACTTCAAGACATGATGGACAACAAGGAAGTCAAGATCTTTAACAAAATGAAAGAGGCCAATGAAGGAGAAGTATGCACTTCTGATAATCAATCATCGGGTTTCCCTTATAGTGCCGATCGACCATTGGTGATTTATTACGATACAAAAAAGGAGAAAGTGAAACCAAAGATGATAATTGAAGTACCATCTCCTTTCCCTTACAAAGACAACAAGGCAGTACCATGGAAATATGATGTCAACATTATCATGCCTGAAGGTGAAAAATCCAAAGTCACGACCGAAAATGTTGGTGAAGTTGGACACTTCACCCGCAGCGGGAGGTGTCATTCTAAAGTGGTCAAACCAATGAAGAAGACTAACGACTTGAAACAAAAAGGAAAGGCATCGATGCATGAGGCCGAGGTTGAACTTGAGACTCCGTCCGAACAAGAAGTTAAAAGGCCTGTGAATGAAGAGGAAGCACATGAATTCTTGAAGTTCATCAAACATAGTGAATATAACGTCATGGAACAGTTAAGTAAACAACTGGCACGAATCTCGGTATTATCCCTACTATTGAATTCAGAACCACATTAGAATGCTTTGCTGAAAGTGTTAAATCAAGCTTATATGGCAAGTAACATATCTGTCTAAAAACTTGATAGGTGGGTGAACAACTTGAACGCGGATAATTTTATTTCTTTCAGTGATGACGAAATACCGCCATATGGTAGGGGCTCCGTAAAAGCATTACATATCACAACCCGTTGCAAGGGTTATATAATACCGAATGTGCTCATTGATAATGGGTCGGCACTCAATGTCATGCCTTTGGCCACGCTTTCTAGAATTCCAATTGATATATCTTATTTGAGGCCTTGTCACTCTACAGTAAGAGTATTCGATGGGACAAGACGAGAAGTCATGGGAAAAATCAAAATTTCTCTAGAAGTGGGCCCCTATATATAATACATCAATTTTCACGTCATGGACATCACGCCTTCGTACAATTGCCTTTTAGGAAGGCCTTGGATCCACTCTGCTGGGGCAGTTCCTTCATCTCTCCATCAAAAAGTGAAGTTTATCATGGATGGTCTTTTGGTCACTATCGTGGGCGAGGAAGACATTGTCGTATCTATCTCTACTGATACACCATACCTCGAAGTAAACAAGGATGCAGTAGAATGTTCCTTCCATTCCTTCGAATTCATCAATGCTATGTTCGTTGCTGAAGGAAATAAGATTCCCATGCCTCAGCTATCAAGGAATACCAAGATGGGAATTAAACTGACTGTGGGAAAGGGAGCCCAAGTGAGGAAAGGTTTGAGAAGATATCAGCAAGGGATAGTTAGAGCTTTAAAACCAGTGCCCCATAAGGCTCGATATGGTTTTGGGTTCCAATCGGATATACGATAGAGAAGAAAATAGTTGTAGAAAGATCAAGAAATGAGGGTTTCAAGAGCCTTAGGCTGAGAATTGGAATGAAATCCCATAACGTACCCTTCTTTGTCAAAAACATTTACATCTATAGGAATGATATACCTCGGGAAAGATAATCCACGAAGCACACTGTTATTAATTGAAAGGGGTCTTCAGAATGTTAGTATAAATGTCATTGACAAAGGAGATGATGCAATTAAAGATGTTTCAATGATACGCCCTTGTCCTTCTGGATTCATTTTGAATAATTGAACTGCTGTGGATCTCCTTGTAGTTTCTAAGTCTTCTCTAGAGTAATGCTTAATGTTAACACTTTTCTTTTTGTGTGTCCCTAAGTAATATTAGGGATTCTTTTGTAAGAGCTTATGATTTGCTCTTTATCATTTAAATGAACATTAATGGAGATGCATTTTGTCATGGTCTTTTCATTCTCATTAACTTCATAATTTTTCCCTCTTCTCATAGCTTGTCATTGCATATATCTCACATCATGCCATTATGCTTGTTGGTCTCAATACTTTGATGCTCCTCTATAGTTTTCTTTTCCATTCAACTTTCAGGTGCTCAGATATCAAAAATATGAACAAATCTGTTACAAATCTTGAAATCGATTTCGAGAAAGCTATTTGTTTAGGAGAGTTCGAAGCTGAGGAAAATGTTGAAGACTATGTCTCGTTTCCTGACTTACTAAGAATGGTAGAACAAGAGGATAAACAAATTCTACCTCATCAAGAATCTGTTGAGATAGTAAACTTGGGAAATGAAGAAAAGAGGCAAGAAGTGAAGATTGGGACCTCCATTTCAGATAACACCAAGCATGATTTGATCGCTTTGCTTCATGAGTACAAAGATGTATTTTCATGGTCGTATCAGGACATGCCAGGATTGGATGAGGATGTAGTGGTCCATAAACTCCCACTAAAACCAGGATGCAAACTCATTCAACAAAAGCTAAGACGAATAAGACCTGAAATACTGTTAAAGATAAAAGAAGAAGTCAAGAAACAATTCGATGCTGGCTTTCTACAAGTCTACAAGTACCCACAATGGGTAGCTAACATAGTACCAGTACCGAAGAAAGACGGCAAGGTACGAATGTGTGTGGATTATCGCGATCTGAATCGAGCAAGTCCTAAAGATAATTTTCCTTTGCCACACATCGATACATTGGTGGATAATACAGCCAAACATTCGTTGTTTTCGTTCATGGATGGATTCTCGGGTTATAATCAGATAAAGATGGCTCCTGAGGATATGGAGAAAACTACTTTGTAACAATATGGGGAACATTTTGTTATAAGGTGATGCCGTTCAGATTAAAGAACGCTAGGGCTACATATCAGAGGGCCATGGTGATGTTGTCTCATGATATGATGCACAAAGAAATAGAAGTCTACATCGATGATATGATCGCCAAATCCAAGGGGGATGGATAGCATGTTGGGAACCTTAGGAAGTTGTTCGAAAGACTGAGAAAGTTCCAGCTAAAGCTTAATTCAGCGAAATGTACGTTTGGGGCTACCTCGAGAAAATTGCTAAGCTTCATCGTCAGCAAGAGAGGCATTGAAGTTGATTCAGATAAGATAAAAGCTATACAAAAATACCATCTCCGCGCAGGCAAAAAGAAGTCAGAGGATTTTTAGGGAGGTTGAACTACATCGCTTAGTTCATTGCTCAACTTACCAACCAATGTGACCCAATTTTTCGACTCCTTCGAAAACATAATCTGGGAGAATGGAACGAGGATTTCCAAGTGGATTTTGACAAGATAAAACAGTATTTGTCTAGTCCGCCGGTACTAGTACTGCCAATTCCAGAAAGACCGTTAATATTGTATCTGATTGTATCCGAAAATTCAATGGGTTACGTACTAGGGCAACATGATGAGTCAGAGAAAAGAGAAAAGGCAATTTACTATCTCAGTAAAAAGTTCACAGAGTATGAGGCAAAGTACTCGTCAATAGAAAAACTCTGTTGCGCTTTGGTTTGGGTAGTTCGGAGGCTCAGACAATATATGTTGTACCATACGACATGGTTAATTTCAAAGCTAGACCCAATAAAGTACATGATGGAATCACCTGCACTCTCAGGAAGAATAACACGGTGGCAGATCCTACTATCAGAATACGACATCGTCTATGTGAGCCAAAAGTCGATAAAAGGGAGTGCAATAGCTGATTTCTTAGCAACTCGAACAACGGAGGAATACGAGCCATTGAGATTTGATTTTCCAGATGAAGACTTGATGTGCATTACGGGAAAAGAATGTGAGTCATCCAAAGAGAAGTCATGGAGGATGAGCTTTGATGGTGCATCGAATACATTGGGGCATGGGATTGGAGCAGTCTTACTATCACCGGAAGGGAACCATTATCCGTTCATTGCCAGGCTGAATTTCTTCTGTACCAATAACATAGTGGAATATGAGGCTTGTACCATGGGACTTCGTGCAGCTATTGAACAAAACGTCGAAATCTTAGAGGTGTATGGGGACTCAGCGTTGGTGATATACCAAATCCATGGAGATTGAGAAGTGAGAGATTCAAAATTAGTTAAATACAGCGATCTAGTGGCAGGACTGTTTAAAGAATTCAAAGAAATAACTTTTAATTACTTCCCACGAGAAAAAAACTAATTGGCTGATGCCTTGGCCACTTTGGCTTCAATGTTCAAAGCGAACAGAGAAACAGAAATAATGCCTTTTCAAATGAGCATATATGGAATCCCTGCACATTGTTTGAGCATTGAAAAAGAGCCAGATGGACGGCCATGGTTCCATGATATCTTAGAATATGTCAAGGACCAAAAGTATCCCGAACAAGCAAATGAGAACGATAAAAGAATAATCAGAAGAATGGCAGTAAGATTTGTTCTTGATGGGGACATTCTATACAAAAGAGGAAAAGATCAAGTGCTCTTGAGATGCGTAGACGCTGTTGAAGCCAGAAAAATACTTGAAGATATCCATGAGAGAATTTGTGGGACACATGCCAATGGTTTCACTATGGCCAGGAATATTATGAGACTCGGTTATTACTGGCTGACGATGGAAAGTGACTGCATTAGTTTTGCACGAAAATGCCACAAATGTCAAATTTATGGTGATAAAATTCATGTAGCCCCTTCGCCCCTTCATGTCATGACTTCTCCGTGGCCTTTTTCTATGTGGGGCATGGATGTTATAGGGCCAATTTTCCCAAAAGCTTCTAATGGACATCGATTCATTTTTGTAGTGATAGATTACTTTACGAAATGGATAGAAGCCGCTTCATTTGCTAATATGACGAAGACTGCAGTTTGCAGGTTCTTAAAAAAGGAAATCATTTGTCGATATGGTTTGCCTGAAAAAATCATTTCAGATAACGCCTTAAATTTGAACAACAAAATGATGAAGGAAGTGTGTGAACAATTTAAAATAAAGCATCATAACTCCTCACCCTATCGCCCGAAAATGAATAGAGCAGTTGAAGCGGCCAACAAAATTATTAAGAAGATTATTGGGAAAATGACAGAGACATATAAAGACTGGCACGAGAAGTTACCGTTCGCTTTGTATGCATATCGCACATCTGTGCGGACATCTACGGGAGCAACTCCTTTCTCTCTGGTTTATGGAATGGAAGCTGTGCTACCCATCGAAGTTGAGATCCCCTCTCTACGAGTCTTAATGGAGTTGAAACTAGAGGAAGCAGAGTGGGTTCGAGCTCGATATGACCAGTTAAACCTTATCAAAGAAAAACGTTTGAAGGCAATCTGTCATGGACAGATGTACCAGAAGAGAATGATCGCGGCCCATGACAAGAAAGTATAGCCAAGAGAATTTCACGAAGAAGAACTCGTGCTAAGAAAGATTCTCCCAATACAAAAAGACTTCCGAGAAAAATGGGCACCAAATTGGGAAGGACCATATGTCGTAAAGAAGGCTTTCTCAGGCGGAGCTTTGATTCTCACTGAGATGGATGGGAAAGAGTTACCTAACCCAGTGAACTCAGATACTATAAAGAAATATTATGCCAAAAAAAAATCAAGGTGAAAACTCGAAAAGGGCGTCTTGATGAACAAAAAGGATTAGGATGAAAACCTGAGAGGGCGTCCTAATGATGCAAACCTGGGCTTAAAAAAAAGCAGGGCGCGCGGTGGCTGGCGACGGCGGTGGTCAAAACGGCGGTTTCGCCGGAGCTCCAACCGGCCTAAGGCGTCTGCAGAGAGAAAATTAGAAGGAGAAATTTTATTTTAAAACAAATGCTAAAATGAATTTTTTTTTAAAAAAAATTGGTTAAATAGAGGGCCAAAACGACATCGTTTTGGCCTAGGTCTTTAAACCCCAAAATGGTGTCTTTTTGAGCCTTAACCCGCGACTCGACCTGCTTCAGGCCTAGGATCCGCGTGTTTTCAACGGAAGGGCTAATTGCATTTTTAGCCCTTCCGTCTTTTCATTGTTTTAAAATCAAGTTCTTTTGATTTTTAAATGTGCCCTGTAATTTACTTTGGGTTTTCATTTCGGTCCTCCCTTATGCTGCCTGTTTCAGAAGGGAGGGAATATTGCACTTTTGGTCCCCCACTTCTTTCGCGCATTGCAATATGACCTTCCCTTTTCATTTTATTTTGGATTCGCCCCGAACTCCTATTTTACATTCAATTTAGTCCTTTTAGTTATTTTTGCTATTTTACCATTATTATTTATTCAATATTATCATTATCATTTGCTAAATTTATTATTATTATTATTATATATTAGTATATTTTTTTTATTATATATGTATATGTATATATTTTTATACATAGTATTATTTTTTTATTACTTTATTTTAATGTTTTTATTATACTACATTTGCTTTTCGTATTTCAATATTATTATTATTATTAGTGTATATTTTTTTATATATGTATATGTATTTATATTTATACATAGTATTTTTTAATTACTTTATTTTTATTATACTACATTTGTTTTTTGTATTTTAATATTATTACTATTATTATTATTATTATTAATATTAGTGTGTATTTTTATTATATATGTGTATGTATATGTATATATTTATATATACTATTATTTTTTATTACTTTATTTTTATTATATTTGCTTTTTGAATTTCAATATTATTCTATTATTATTATTATTATTAATATTAGTGTATATTTTTATTATATATGCATATATATATGTATTTATATAGTAGCATTTTTAATTACCTTATTTTAATATTATTATTATATTATACACTTTCCTTTTTATGTTTATTTATTTATTACTTTATTACTAATTAATTTAATTTATTAATTATTATTATCATTATCACTATTGTTATTACTTTACTATCGTAATATAATATATTATTAATATTACTTTTATTTTCATTATTATTATTACTACTATTATTCTTTATTGTCATGGTTATTATGTTTATTTTTATAACTATTATTTTTTTTATCACTAATATTACTACTGTTATATTTATTATTATTTCTTTTATTATAATTACTATTATTATTATAGCTTTTCTTTTATATATTTACGTTTTTTATATGGTACATTAATTCTATTTTATTATTTCATTATTTATTCGCTTACACTTTTATGTAATTTCAAACTTTGAAAATTTCCTATTATCCTGTATCATTGTTTTGTTTCATATAATACTTATGTATATTTATTCCATTATTATTTTATCATTTTTTACTTAAATTATAAGTTTGTTTACACATATTACATAATATTTGTTATTTTTATTATCATTATCATCATCATTAACATACATATATATACGTGTGTATTTTTCATGTGCATATTAGTATTTTTACCATTACTACAAATACTATTTCTTTTATTATTTTATTAGAACCTTATTTTTTATTGTGAATATTATTGTTATTTTTATGCTAATATTATATTTTAATATTTTTCATTAATTGTATCATCGCTTGCATTGTTTACAATTTCCTATCGCAAATGATATTTTTAATCAATTTCAAAAATAAATAAGGCAACGTACCGATTTCAACACTAAGTAGCTGATTTCATCGTTATGTTGGGTGGATATCATTGGCTCGTGTTAAAAACGTGACACCCATCTAAAAAACCAAAAATTTCAAATTCTCGTATTTTAATCGGATCGCAACTAAGTATTAAATTAAACTTGTATTTTGAGAATTATAACAACGCGTGTTTAACAAGATACCAATTTTGGGCGTCGCGAGGGTGCTAATACCTTCCTCGTGCGTAACCGACTCTCGAACCCTATTTTTTTTTTGGATTTTCGCGTAGACCCAAATTCGGCCTTCATTTTGTTCAAGAATAAATTTTCTTTTCTAAAAAAGAATGTTTATTAGGTGTCCGATCACACCTAGAAAAATGGTCGGTGGTGCCTCCTTTTCTTTTTAAAACTGAAATTCCATTTTCAAATTTTCAAATAATCGCCTCAACTAGCGACCAAAGCGAAATTTTTATGTCGCTACAACCTGTATCTTTGGAAGTACTGTTCTGACCAGGTAATTCACCGATGCATTCCTGAAACTGAGGTAAAATCAGTTCTATCCTTTTGTCATTTTTATGCATGTGGTGGACATTTTGGCCCCAAACGAACTGCGCATAAAGTACTTGAATGTGAACTATATTGGCCAAATATTTTTCGTGACGCGTATTTATTTTGTAAAACCTGCGAAAAGTGTCAAAAGGTAGGAAACTTGAGCCGAAAAAAATGAAATGCCTCTAAACCCTATACATGTCTGTGAAATTTTCGATATATGGGGCATTGATTTTATGGGCCCTTTTGTCTCATCGTTCAGTAATGTTTATATTTTACTTGCTGTTGACTATGTGTCAAAATGGGTAGAAGCAAAAGCCACTCGTCGTTCTGATGCCAAAACAGTAGTCGATTTTCTGAAAAGTTGTATTTTTTCCAAGTTTGGCACACCGTGAGCTTTGATCAGCAATCAAGTTTGCAATAAAGTAATTGATACGCTCTTGAAAAAGTACGGAGTAGTGCATCGAGTTGCTACAGCTTATCACCCACAATCGAACGGTCAGGCAGAGGTGTCGAATCGGGAAATCAAGTTGATTTTGGAGAAGACCATTAAGTTGGATAGGAAAGACTGGAGTTTACGACTTAATGATGCATTGTGGGCATACCGAACAGCTTATAAAGGACCTAGAGGTATGTCTCCTTATCGACTAATTTTCGGTAAACCGTGCCATCTCCCTATTGAGCTAGAACATAAGGTGTTTTGGGCGGTCAAACTATGCAACATGGAATTGGAAGCTGCAGGTAAGCATCGTAAATTAAATATCCAGGAACTTGAGAAAATTCGACGCGAAGCGTATGAGAGTGCCCAAATTACAAAGATAAGGTCAAAGCGTATCATGACCAAAAGATAAACTGCAAAAAAATTATGATAGGACAGAAAGTATTACTTTAGGACCCTACATTTGAGAATTTTTGCAGGTAAGCTTCGGACTAAGTGGTTAGGGCCTTTTATTGTTACTCACGTATTTACACATGGTGCAGTCGAGGTTAAAAGTGAAGAATATGGAAAAATTTTCAAAGTCAACGGGCAGCAACTTAAAGCATTTTTACGAAAACTTTCAAGTCCACTTGGTTGAGAAATTAGTCCTCGAAGAGCCAGCTGAATGATATCTCAGGTCGTCGAGCTAACGACGTTAAAAAAAAGCGTTTTTTTTTGGGGCAACCCAAATTCATCTTCATTTATTCTTTTTTTTTCCTTCCTCCATGCCGACCAACTCCTCTCTACCACCTAACTACCGCCGAACAGTAACCTCCCACCTGCACCACCTACCATCGTCGCCGAATGGAGCCTTTCGCCATGCGCCGCCGCTCCTCTTCCCCCAACTCCTATTTTTTTTCTTTTTTTTCTTCTTTTTCTTTGAAACACCAAAACCGCCACCCACCACCTTAATCGATGCCAACACCAACACCCCTACCATCACCATTACAAAAAATTGACCAAAATCGCACCACCTACCATCGCCGCTGTCACTACCGCCGTCGCCCTCGCTGCCACCTACCGTCGCCGTTTGCCACAACGCCTTAGTAGACAGAGCCGATTATTTGTGTTATCCATACAGACACAATGGTTCGAACTCGAAACCAAACGGCCAAAAACTTTCTGGTATCACTCAATCGAAGTCGGCACCAATCCTCCGCGCCTCTTGTTGTTGATATAGCTGACGATGAACCTTCTCCAGCACCTCCTAGACGAACGACCCCACCCACGAGAACTCGTCGCCAACGAAACCCGACTCCTATTGATACAGAACACTCAGACAGCAACCAAGTTCCTCCCGAAAGGTTGATTACTGAACTTTAACCTCATTTGCCTTTACTAACATATCATGCAGACGAGACTCAAACCTCTAACGACCATGTCGAGGTTCCTTCGACCACGAATGAAAGTTTCAATCAACACCAAACACGATCTACTCGAAGCCGTCGACAGTCGAGATGTGAGCCACTGACACCACCAAGCAGCAGTACTGATGGTGCTGAAAATTCAAGTCCTCCCCCCTCGCACGACGCATATGTTCGACCAACACGAAACAGTCAGCGTAATAGACGAGGTTGTGGCAACACAATTCCTACCGAAGGATGATTGCAAGGGTTTTTAAATTTTTTAACCCAGAGCATCGCACACGGTACGACGACATTCGACAACGTCCAATCCCGGTCTATAAGCAAATCGATTTCACCAGTCTTGATATGTTAGATATTCATGATGCTGTGATTAATTATTTTGATGCTATTGGTGGGAGCTTATTTGCCAATATTTCTTGTCATGCATATTATGAGTTAATATATGAGTTTTACACCACATTTAGCTTCAATATTAATGCATTACAGACAGTTGAAACACAAAACATTATCTATTTTTGTTTGCTTGGAAAGGACTTTCGAATGTCGATATCTGATTTTAATATTGCCATGGATTTCGTTGACTTTGATAATATTCAATCCGATTCCTATCATACTGCTCTGTTAGACATTTTGAGCGACTTTAATGCTCAAGATGCCTATCGTGTTTTAACCAATTCTAATCAACTTTATAATCTGAAAACCACAAAAGAATTATTAGTGCATGAACCTGCTTTAAGATATATTCACTGATTCCTAGCATTTAGTTTTTCGGGACGAAACGATTCATCTTCTGTTTTAATGAGAACTGAATTATTTTTCTTGTGGTGTATGCATTCCGGTTATAAAGTTAATTTAGGATATTGGTTTGCAAGAAATTTTCATGCTGTTTTACGTTGTAATCATCCTCTAATACTTGGGTCGTATATTACGAACTTAACTTCTATACTTTTTCCCTCTGAAATCAATTTCTCGTCCTTGACATGTGCGTATCATATGGACAGCCTAGATAAATATTGTTTGGATTTTATAGGTTTGCTTGCCGGCATCTCTACTGCGTGTTATTTTGTTCCTCCATGTACACGGACTGCTCGTGTGAATATGGTTTTTCGCCAACGCCTACATTTTGCTACTCGAGAACATGAGGAACAGACTCCAACTGTGGAGGCCCGTTTAAACTGAATCGAGGCTCTACTTGGACCAATGGAAACCCAAGTCTCCATAATCCTCAACATCCTGCAGACTCGTTACCCCCAACACCAACTACTTCATTACATATATGGGGAGTATTCTTCACTTTTTCTTTTTATTTTAGGCTGCTAACTTTTATTTCATATAATATATGCTTGAGGACAAGTATAGATTAAGTAGGGGGGATGGATAGATGGTAATGGATGGTAAATATGCATGATTTTTGTTGCATGTCTCTCTTTTGCATGTGTTCAATCTTACATTAAGTTCATTCGACAGTTTATTTAACATTGAGCCTTTAATCCCATACTTAGTTAATATTGGACAATTGGGCAAAATTTGAATTAAAATGTTCAAGTATATAGGTCAGCCAACATTTGTGTTTTAAAATTGATATATGTAGCTTGATTTTTTCCGTATAAATTGATTGTTTGGAAAATTATATTTGCTTGTGCATTAATAAATAAGTGAATAAATAAAGGTTCAAGTTATGAGTGAAGTTTCGAAAACGTGACTGGATTGAGTAACCGGGGTAAGGTGCTTGGGTTGTCATCTTATCTCGCGTAAAAAGGCTCGAGTGACAAGTCGATAACTTATAAACATTCCGCTAACTGAGCTTTATTATATAAAAAAACATATATATAATAAATAAATAAATAAAATTTAAGACTGTTTAAACTGAGTAACCGGGATAGGGTGCTTGGGTTGTCATCCTAGTTCGCGTAAAAAGGTTTGACCACGTCAATAATTTTTTATAATGCATAGTTAATTAAATAATACCTTGCATTTTATTGGATTCAAACTTAATTTAGTGAAATTATTTAGTCCACATGTTTCAATTTTATGACATTTGTTGATCAAACTTTATATCTTGAGCGTTTATTTATTTTTTGCCTGCCGTTATTTACATTGATTATACATTCGAAAAGAGGCTCAATTTTTAATAAATTGTAGAACAAATTTAATGTTTGAAAGAACAAACATGCTAGAGGGCAAGCATGAGCTAAGTAGGGGGGAGTTGATAAACATGTTAATTTACATGATTCTTGTGTTTAATTTGGCTTATTTCTGAATTAATCCCTGCTTAATTGGTGTTTTTATGGATTAATCTTGTCAGGGATGCAATTGCTAAAAAACGAGCAAAAATGGGTCAAATTGAAAGACAGATCGTTGAGTTGGGGCCAAATCATAAAGATGGGAAAGCCAAGGATTTAACATAAATTTTGACTTTGTAAAAAGCTAAAAATAGAAGATATTATTTTATTTTGTTATTTATTATTTATTATTTATTTTATTAATTTAGTTTTAGCCTATTTTTAGTAAACCCTATATATATAAATAGGGGCTTTTAGTTCTTAGAAAATCATCTCTTGTCTTTGTATTCCTACTTCTATTTGGAATTGAAAAACTCTCCTTTTCCCTTTTCAAATTGGAGTTTAGCATTTTGTCACTTTTTCATTTGGTTTTGTTTTTTTTGTCAAATCGGGCTAATTGCTTTCAAAGTACTTTTCCTTTTCAATTTCCATCACCTTTCATATAAATCCATCATTTTCCACAACTTTCAAGCATGAATAAATTCATGCTCCACTAGAATTCCATATTAGCTTTAGGCCGGTGTTCTTTCTGGTCGAGAATTGTGAGATTCGTACTCGCGCCTAAAATCCTTCCAATCGGTATTCACCTTTTTCCTAAGTATCGAGATTGACAACTCATCTCTTAAGGATAATTCAATTTCAAGTCAAAAAGAGCTCGTTGGGTTGGAGTCATGTTTTCTGACAGTTGGAGAAACAAATCGGTCGTGTTGTATTTGGATCTCTGAGAACAAATCGAGAAAGAGGTGATCGGGTTTAAACGACCCACGCAATTAAGGCCGTTAATTCGAGTTGGGTTCTTCAGAATGCAAGGCTGTTGGAATCTTGAATCAGGAACATATGTATCTCGGTTAGATAATCGGTAAGGGTTGGTTTGCAGGTCGTACCGAGACCAGCTACGAGAGAAAGAATTGGTGGTTAGGACGTTCTTAACCACTATAACCAACTTATCGTTTGAAGGAGAAGATCAATTTTCGAGGATCGATTCTCGACATGGAATTTACCGAGTCTAAGGCTAAGGCTTATTACATTTGATTGCAAATCCCAATTTAATTTTTGATTTATTTAATTATTTAGTTTCCACTCAATTTCAAAATCCCCTGCTTTACTTATTTATTTGCTTATTTTTCAGCTAGTACGTTTAGAGTCGTGAGCCACGACCCTTGACACGACATTCTGTTCATAAGCCAAACTCAAAAATTGATTAGTTGCAAATGGATCCGCGGGTTCACCAATCATTGAAGGTTCTATACTACCACTCTACTACTAATTAGAGCTATTTTGTAGGAATTATTTTTGGTGGATTCGATGCCCATCATTAAGAAATAATAGTCAAGGCTCAAAGGAGTTCACTAGGGGTCAATTATGTGGGTAGGCTTTTTATGGGGTAAATGGGTTAAAACCTAAGTGCCTTTATCATTTCAGTATATCAAATCAAAGGTATGGTCTCGACATGTATTATCGATGCAAGTTCTAGAATAGCAAATCAATGTTTGCACACTCATAAAAAAATCAGTGAGCAAGAAAGATATATGCTCTAAAAGGCTCAAAATCTCACGAAAGTTATGGGTGTTTGATGTCAATACTGTAAACTCAAAACTTCAAGATAATACCTCAATTCTGGGAAACAACCTAGAATTTTTAATTCTCAAAAGTCAACTTATCATGCTTGATCCTCTAATATCTTAGAGTTTAAACAATTAATGCACAATTACCTATGATTTAATTCAACACATACCAATAAAAATCATAAATCAATCAAAATTCACTCTAATAATGATATGAGAAAATTATTTGAGAACAAGAACAATTTAGGGATTTTCTGATAATCACATAAATAACCTCCCCATACTTAAGTTGTACATTGCCCTCAATATACAAAGATAGATAATAGCAATATAAGCATAATATCATAAGAGAGGGAAAGAAGCGAAACTGCCCTGAATTTTTGGATGAAATCCTTGAAATAACGAAAGCTAGAATTGTAGATAATGCTAATAAAAGACATGATTTTAAGTTACTAGTAAAAAAAATAAACACAACTGTGGAAGAGAATCAAAGGGTTACTCGAGAAAAATCATAAAGATAAATATAGTTCAAAATATAAGACATAAGTCATCAAAAATAGATAAAAATCAAAATAAAATTTAAATGAAAATAAAAAAATAATAAATAAATAAAGGGACTCAAAGGTCCTCATCATCGGATGCCTCGTAGGTCGACGATGCCGAAGGAGAGATGTAGAGATGGTGGCAAATCTGTCGAAGAGTGGCATCAATACTGTCGAATCGCTTAAAACACTGCTGCTCAAAGCGAGTGAGTCGCTTGGAAATATCTGTCAAAGTAGCAACAAGAGGTCGGTGACTCGGTGGTGGTGGTGGGTGTGGGTCCTCATGAGGGGGAGGTCGATGGTTGGCGTTTGGGGGCACGGGTGTGGGGGGTTCGGGTGCTGTGAGCGGGATGAAGAAAGAAGAGTAGAAAGGTTGGGAAGAAAGAAAGAGGAAGGGAAAGGAAAGAGAGAAGAGGGGTCGGCCAGTGGGGCCAGTGGCAGTAGCTGGTCAGTGTAAGGGTCGGCGGCTAGGGTTTGGAGGGAAAATTTGATGAAGAAGAAGACAAAAATGTTGGGGTTGGGGGTTTAAAAAGGGGACAAGGTCGTGTGAGGCTCATGTTAGGCCACACGGCCATGTTACACGCTCGTGTGACTCGAGTTTAACCCGTGTTTGTCTCGAAAATTGAATGCCCAATCGTTACACGATCGTGTCGCACGGCCGTGTTCTTTATTGTTCCCTTCTCCCACACGCCCGTGTGTCCGAACACACAGCCATGTGCCTTACCTGTGTAACTCTCTGACTTGTTTAAAATTTTAAAAAAATTAGCTCTAGTTTTCACACGGCCTAAGACACGCCCGTGTGGCCCACACGGCCATGCCGCACACTTGTGTGGCTCTATCATAGGCCGTGTGGCTCGATACTTGGGGATTTTTAGCCCTGTTTCCACACGGCCAAGGACACGCCCGTGTCCAGACCGTGTGGGTCACTGTTCCTGCATAAAAAATATGAAAACTAGATAAAATAAATGGGTTAGTGGTGTCAGTGCTCGGGTTACCTCCCGAGAAGCGCTTATTTAAAGTCTAAGCTCGACTTACCTCAATTTCGTGTTGTCACGGTTGGTTGAGGAGTTGAAACTCCTCACCTCTGTTATCAATTTTATTAAGATAAGGTCTGAGTCAAGTATTATTTACCTTAAAAGTTCCAAAGTCAATATGTGTTACCTCGACTATACCATGTGGGAAAATATTCAGTACCATGAAGGGAATCGTTCTGTTTATATTGTGTTTTGAAGTAGCAATTCTAGGGTCCTTTTCATCTAACAATACTTTGTCCCTGACCTTAAATTGCGTTGTTTCATTCGTACGCCTATCGTGGTGCCGCTTTGATTCATCGTGTGCTTTTGGTTTCTCTTTGACATGTGTTTGCCATTCATCTAGTTCATCGAGCTGAAGCCTTCGTTCTTAGTGAGCTGCTTTGTTTTTGTTGCATGGATTAGAATGAGGCTCCATCATGTTCTTTCTAGGGGACTCCTGCAAAGGAGTTTGAGTTGTAACATTATTCAAATTAACCAAACTTAAACAATCATCTCGATTACTAGATATTTTAGTAGAATCACGAGCTTGAAGTTTAATCGTGTCATCACCTACACGAAGTATCAATTCACCTATGCCAATATCGATGATAGTTTATCAGTTGCTAAAAAGGGCCTTCCTAAAATTAAAGGTACGCCACTATCCTCGTCAATGTCTAGAACAACAAAGTCAATTGGGAATATAAATTTATCAATTTTGACCAGCACGTCTTCAATAATACCCCTAGGAAATTTAATTGTTTTATCTGCCAATTGAATGCTCATCCTAGTTTGCTTGGGTTTCCCAAGACCTAGTTGTTTAAACATTTTATAGGGCATGACATTAATACTCGCCCCTAGATCAGCCAACGCATTATTAATATTTAAACTACCAATTAATTAAGGAATCGTAAAACTCCTTGGATCTTTCAACTTGTTGGGTATCGTATTTTGTAGAATGGCTGAGCAAACTGTGTTTAATTGCACATGCGATGCATCATCTAACTTTCGTTTATTAATCAAGAGTTTCTTTAAAAATTTCACTGCGTTTGGCATCTGCGAAAGAGCTTCAATAAATGGTAAGTTAATATGTAATTTTTTTAATAATTTAAGGAATTTACCGAATTGTTCGTCTGTGTGGTCTTTCCTTGTCGCATTGGGGTATGGTACGCGAGGTTTATACTCGTTGCTTACCAGTTTCTGTTTATCATTGCTTACATCAACCTTACCTTTATCTTCCACATTATCTTGCCTCGGTTTCGATTCAGCTTCAACTAACCCTTCATCATTGTGCACAGTAATGGCATGAAGTTGTTCCCTTGGGTTAATTTCAGTGTTACTTGGTAGGCCATCTTGTGGTCGTTCAAATATCAACTTAGCAAGCTGTCCTATTTGAGTTTTGAGCCCTTGAATCAATGCTTGTTGATTTTTAAGTACTGTTTCGATATTCTGAAAATGAGTTTTTGACACCGAGATGAATTTTGTAAGCATTTATTCAAGGTTCGGTTTCTTCTCTTGTTGGTAAGGTGGTTGTTGAAAACGTGAAGGATGTGTGACCTTTGATTTCCCTGACCACCCTATGAGAAATTGGGATGGTTCCTCCAACCTACATTATAAGTGTTACTATACAGGTTATTTTGAGGTCTAGAATTATTACCTATATAGTGGACTTGTTCCTCTTTGGTGCTAGTGTTGAAGGATGAATAGTCTGTATTGTGTACTCCTCCTCCATTTGAATCACACCTCATCACTGGATGTACCTGAGTAGAACCATACAAACCATCAATATTTTTATTTAAAAGTTCTACCTAGTTAGATAGCATAGTGACTGCGTCGAGGTTGAAAACACCAGCTACTTTTGTTGGCTTTGTTCTCATGACTTGCCACTGATAATTATTCAGTGACATCTCTTCTATGAACTCGTAAGCCTCTTTAGGTGTTTTGTTGTTTAAAGTTCCACCGGCAGTTGCGTCTATTAGTTGCCTTGTTGAGGGGTTCACACCGTTGTAAAAAGTCGGAACCTGCAGCCATAGAGGTAACCCATGGTGAGGGCACCTTCTTAATAAGTCCTTGTATCTCTCCCATGCATCATAAAGAGTTTCTAAATCCATCTACACAAAAGAAAAGATATCATTCCTCAATTTAGTCGTTTTAGCCGGTGGAAAATATTTAAGCAAAAAAATTTCGATCATTTATTCCCAAGTAGTGATTGACCCTCGTAGTAACGAGTTTAACCACTGTTTAGTCTTATTTCTCAATGAAAAGGGAAACAACCGAAGGCAAATGGCATCGTCAAAAATGCCATTGATCTTAAAGCTGTCACAGAATTCCATAAAATTCGCTAAATGAGTGTTTGGACCCTCGTCTTGCAAACTATCAAATTGAACAAACTTTTGTATCATTTGAATCGTGTTAGGTTTCAGTTCAAAATTATTTTCAGCAACAGTAGGTCTAACGATACTCGATTTAGTTCCTGTTAAATTAGGTTTAGCATAATCATACATAGTACGAGGAGCAGGATTTTGATTTACTGGATTTGCAGTAACCATAGGAGGTAACAGATTATTTTGATTATTAACCATCTCCTCGGTTGTGGTATGGATATCGGCCTCTTGCTCTTCCTCTATGTATTGTAGGCTTCACCTTATTTCTCTTCGATTTCTGCGAGTTGTGCTTTTGATTTCTCTATCAAAAAGTAGAGGTCCTGACGGGTTTCTTATAGTCATAAACTATAAAAACCTGCCAGAAGTAGAGAAAAGAAAATTTAGTAAATAAAAATAAAATTAAATTGCAATAAAAATAAAATTGGCTAAAGTAATAAAAATTAAGTGTTCTTAATATTTTAGTCCCCGGCAACGGCACCAAAAACTTGATGGTCGTGAAACTAACTAAAAATTTGACTAAGGCAAGCGCACCTATCGAATAGTAATATAATTATGGTGAGACCGAAAATATCATATCCACGAGGACTAAAAATACTAGTAATTGCTATCTTTTTATTATCTAGCTTAACAATTAAGAGAATGTTTTAAACTAACACTAATTATCTAATTAACTAAGATTGCGACAGAGGTTAAAGTTGGAAAATACTTTTGGAAAACCGATGGAGAAGACAATACCCAAGGAAGAATTCACCTAGACTTCACTTATTACCTTTGAATTAGACGATTTATTCACTTGACTTAATCTGTAGGAATCCCTGATTTATGTTAATATCTCTCTCGAGACTAAGAACAACTGACTCTAGGTTGATTAATTAAAATCTCTTTCTAATTAAAACCCCTATTGTCACATTAACTCGATCTATGGATTCCCTTAATAGATTTGACTCTAATCCAGCAGATTTATGTCGTCCTATCTTTAGGATTGCATGCAACTCCGCTTAATTATGAACGATCTACTCTTAAACAGGGACTTTTCCTCCACTGAATAATGCACATGAAAAACCTAAATTAATATCCTAGAATATTAAAATAAAGGTTAAACTCATAATTAATAATAAGAACAAGTATTTATCATATAACTCAATTAGTAATAAGATTTGTCTTAGGTTTCATCTCTCTTAGGTATTTAGGGAGTTTAGTTCATAATAATGGAAAACATCTCAAAAATTGGAAAACAACAAAACATAAAGAAACCTAAAGAACTTCTAGGAAATTTGATGGAAATCTTTAGTCTTGATGTAGATCCTCCTTCTGAGCTGATCCCGATGGCTGTTCTTGAGTATATTCTGCCTTCTACCCTCTGTGTCCCCCTTTAATCCTCTTCTAGGGTGTTTATATAGACTTTGGAATGCTTCAAAACCTTAAAATTAGCCTTTTCAATAGAGTTAGACTTGGGCTCGACAGGGACACGGCCGTGTGAAGGCCCTCAAGCCGTGTGCAATTCTGACTTGGTTTTTAGTCGACACGGCCATAACACACGGGCGTGTGGCCTGCCGTGTGCCTCACACGAGCGTGTGGTTTACCTGTGTAGAAGTGCATGAGTCGTGTGAAACACTAAATTAGGCCCATTTAGTCTGTTTTTGGCCCATTTCTTGCTCTTTTTGCTTTCCTATACTCGCCTAAGTATAAAACATGAATTTAAAGGATTAGAAGCATCAAATTCGATGAAACCAAGGAAAAATCATCCATAAATATGCCAAGCATAGGGTAAAAACATGTATATATTATGGTTTATCAATTACCTCAGTAAAAAGTTCACTGAGTGTGAGACGAGATACTCGCCAATTGAAAAGTTATGTTGCGCCTTAATCTGGAAAACTAGAGGATTGAAATAGTACATGTTATACCGCAAAACTTGGCTCATTTCGAAACTAGACCCTCTAAAGTACATGATAGATTCGACTGCTTTGAATGGAAGAATGACCCGATGGCAAATTTAGCTTTCTGAATTTGATATAGTCTATATAAACCAGAAAGTTGTAAAAGAGAGCGCAATAGCAGATTTTCTAGCAATGGAGCTCCAGAGGATTACGAGCCTTTGAACTTTGATTTCTTGAATGAAGATCTAATGCATGTTACAACTACTGAAGAAGACTCTCAAGAAGGTAATCCTTGGAAACTAAACTTCGATGGGGCCTCAAATGCTGTGGGTAATGGAATTGGAGCAGTCTTGATATCCCCAAACGGAGATTATTATCCATTTACTGGTAAATTAAATTTTGATGGCACAAACAATATGACAGAATACGAAGCATGCATCATAGGTATCTGTGCAGTCATAGAGCGTAAGATCAAAGTAGTTGAGGTATATGGGGATTCTGCACTAGTGATCTATCAACTCAAAGGTAAGTGGGAGACGAGAGATCTTAAGTTGATCAATTATCGAAGGCTGGTTCTAGAGCTAATTGAAGAGTTTGATGACATCACCTTCTGCTATCTTCCACGAGACGAAAATCAAATGGCTGACGCTTTGGATACTTTGGCTTCAATTGTTAAAGTAAACAAACAAGAGGATGTGAAACCTATTCGGATGAGTATCTATGAGACTCCGGCTCACTGTTACAAAATTGGAGAAGAAGAAAAAAAGGACAATCAACCTTGGTACCACAATATACTGCGATATGTAAAGAATCGTGAGTACCCTGACCAAGCAACTAAGAACGATAAACGGACATTGAGAAGACTGGCTAGCGACTATGTTTTAGATGGAGAGATCCTATATAATAGAAGAAAGGATCAGATGCTACTGAGATGTGTAGACGCTATCGAGCCTAAGAAAATCTTGGAAGAAGTCCACGAGGGTGTCTGCGAAACACATGCCAATGATTTCACAATGGCCAGACAAATTATGAGATTCGGGTATTATTGGTCCACCATAGAAGGAGACTGCATCAATTACGCCAAGAAATGGCATAAGTGCCAAATTTATAGAGATAAAATTCATGTACCTCCTTCGCCTCTGCATGTTATGACTTCTCTATGGCCTTTCTCTATGTAGGGCATGGATGTCATTGGGCCGATCTCGCCTAAAGCTTCTAACAGGCATCGATTAATCTTTGTGATCATTGATTACTTCACCAAGTAGGTAGAGGCTACTTCTTACACCAATGTCACGAAGTCAGCAGTTAGCAAATTCTTGAAGAAAGAAATCATATGCCGGTATGGAATGCCAAAAAGGATCATCTTTGACAATGCATTGAACTTGAATAATAGTACGATAGTGAAGGTTTGTAGTCAATTCAAGATCAAGCACCACAACTCGTTACCATATCGCCCAAAAATAAATGATGCAGTGGAGGCAGCCAATAAGAACATTAAGAAGATCATAGGGAAAATGACTGAAACTTATAAAGATTGGCATGTGAAGTTACCATTTGCCCTTTATGCTAATCGTACATCTGTCAGAACTTCAACCGGGGCAACGCCTTTCTCTCTAGTTTACGAAATAGAGGCAGTTTTACCCATTGAAGTCGAGATTTCTTCTCTCAGAGTTTTGGCATAATTGAAATTGGATAAAGTAAAATGGATCCAATCACAATACGATAAACTAAACTTAATTGAAGAGAAAAGATTGAAAGCCATTCGTCATGGTCAGATGTACCAAAAGCGTATGATGCTGGCTTACAACAAAAAAGTTCGTCCCAGAGAATTCCATGAGGGGGACCTAGTATTGAAAAAGATCCCGCTCATACAAAAAGATTTCAGAGGGAAATGGACACCAAATTGGGAAGGACCTTATGTGGTAAAGAAGGCTTTTTCCGGAGGAGCACTAATTTTAACTAAAATGGATGGTAAAAACTTGCCTAATCTTGTGAACTCAGATTCAGTCAAGAAATACTTCACCTAAGAAGAAGAAGAAGAAAAAGAAGAGGATAGGCCAAGGCGAAAACCCGCAAAGGGCGCCTTGAGACTAAAGGGGGTTTTGAATTGAAAACCCAAGAAAAGGGCAATTTAAGTTTTGATCAAAGGTGGGGCCTGCAATAGTCTTGCTATGCCCGAATTAACAAAGAGGAGGGATGCTACATCTTGGGGCATCAACAAATTACTCTAGGTTTTCTAAACACGTATCAAGTTCAAAGGGTCTTTGAGAAGTTTTGTGCGGAGAAGCTCATGCTACGATATCTGGGGCACCTATTTTTATCTTATTCATTTTTTATTTTGGAAAGATGCACTTTCTTGATTAATTTATCCTCTTTTTGTACTTTAGCAAATTTGCTATCATGATTAATTCAGTTTGAGCTTTGCTCTCAATAAAATTCCATCTTATCCATTGTCATAATCTTTTTCAAGCATTTTTCAATGAAATAACGATTAATGGACTAGTAATATTCAAACAAAAGGATTTTTGCGTATTACTCTGAAAAGTTCTCTAAATAGTATAAGGACCTGAAGTGGGACCATTGGTCAAAACTATCCGAAGTTAAGGATTGGGATCATTTGAGAAAAGAATAGTCTAAATTGTGACTATTTCTTCGGATTTTTTTGCCAAAGATACCAGCTGAACAAGAATGCTTGGTAACACATCAGTGACAGAACCTCGATGAATGACTAACAATGGCAACCTAAGTAGTAAAAAAGGGATCATTCTCATAACATGACATTCTGCATTCATGCTAATATCATGCATACACATCTAGTTAGGAGCATTTGATTCATTCAAATCATGACATCCTAATCACTAAACATAAATAGGTCCATGAAATTGGTTCTACAGGTCATGTTTCCCAGATAATGGTGTAACAGATCAGTAAAGCCACAATTCCTATACCCCTGAAGTTACAGTGGGACGGTTTGAAGTTATCATGGCAAATCTCATTTCCCTGAAGTTGCAGTGGAATAGGTTGAAGATAGCAGCAGTGGGGCAGGTTGAAGTCAAAAGTCTTATCTCCCTGAAGTTACAACGAGCAAACGGCGAATCTTATCTCTCTGAAATTGCAGTGGAGCAGACTGAAGATACCAATATTATCTCTCTAAAGTTGCAGCGGAGTAGAGTGAAGCTACTAATCCTATCTCCCTAAAGTTGCAATAGATCAGATTAAAGCGACCAGTCCTATACCTCTAAATTACAGTAGGTCGGATCAAATCTACCATGACAATTCTTATCTCCCTGAAGTTGCAGTGGGTCAGATTGAAGCCACAAGTTTTATCTATCTGAAGTTGTAGTAGAGCAGATCATAACAAACTTTATCTCCCTGAAGTAGCAGTGGAGCATGTTGAAGTTACAAGTCTTATCTCCCTGAAGTTGCAGCGGAGCAAACTAAAGATAGCGAATCTCATTTCCTTGAAGTTGCAGTGGAGCATATTGAAGCTACTTAAAAAAAAAGAAGCACCAAAAGAAGTCAAGACTTAGCGAGACCGGACAAAATTGGTCTTTCTTAAAAGTCTTTGCTCTGTTCTCGTTACACGACAACGAGCAAAGAGGGGCAGCTGTACAGCCCAATTTTGGCCCAGGCTAAAACAAACCCAAACTAATACCCAATTACACAGCCCAAAACCAAACCAGACCTAATACCCAATTACATTAGCCCAAAGCCACCAATGGCCCGAGATAATTTTCAAAACAGAAACCTTAGCCCCTCTTTCCCTATACGCTGCTACCTTCACATGCTAAGTCAGCATACTCGTCACCTGAAAACCACCATTCTTGGCGTCTTGCACTAAAATGGTAACCTTGCCTCGTTAACCTTCCTCCAACCTGCAAACAAACCAAAATGAGAACAGAAACAGCAACACGCAATGGCAGATAGCAACAAAAATAAACAAAAGAAACTGACAATAATATGTATTCGGCTATATAGCCACAAGAATTTCAATGTAATGTTTTTACAGATAGATTTCGAATACAAAAAAAAGAGTGAATCAAAATATAAAAAAAATAGCAAATCGAAAGTTCTTTTAGTTTCTCTAAGGTATTGTTCAATATTGCATCATCTATTTTCAACATAGCAAAATATATCAATATATTTTCGAAATAAATTTTCTTACCTTTGTTACGAATTGGAAAGTGGAAAGTTTCTTCTATTTTTTTTTTTTGCTTTTTTTGGATTTTTCATCTCAAAAACGGGCCAATGGAGGAGAAATGGCCAAAATGGCCTTTTTCCAGTAAACTCCAGCCACCGTGGACGGTGGCCACCGTTGCCGGTAGCTGGTGACCACGGTGGAGCCACGGTGGCACGGTGGCGCTCTATGGTCGACCTAGGGTTTTTTTGGGGAGAAAAAGGGAGAGGGGGCTTTTTTTTTAAAGGAAGAGATAAAATGATTTTTTTAAAATGAATTTTCACTTATATAGGCTACATAAAACGACGCTATTTTGAAAGTAGAGTTCAGAGGCCAAAACGACGTCGTTTTGACCTCTGATCCGTGACCTGACCCATTTGCCCTCAAGATCCACGTGTTTTTAATCGGAAGGGCTAATTGCGCTTTTAGCCGTTCCGCTTTTCTATTGTTTTGCGATCAAGTTTCTTTCATTTTAATTTTTGCCCTTTAATTTATTTCGATTTCAATTCGGTCCTCCCTGATGCTGTGCGTTTTGGAGGAGAAGGGAAAATATTCCATTTAGTCCCTCCTTGTTATTCGTGCGTTCAATGTGGTCATTTTCTTTTTTATTTATTCAGATTTACCCCGAATTTCAGTTTTGAGTTCAATTTTAGTCCCTTTTCGGTTATTTTTTCTATTTTATTAGTAAAATTAGTTAATTTATTATTAATGTATATTATTATTATTCTTATTAATGTATTCTTATTATTGTATTATTGCTATTATTTTTATTATTATCACATTATAATTATATTTCCTTTCTATGCTTATTTATTTATTTATTTATTATTATATTTTGTATTATTATTACTATTATTATATATCTATTTACTTACCTAGATTTTAAATATACTTTATTTTATTATATATTCTCATTATTTATTGACTTATATCCTTTTATGATTTCTAACTTTAAATTATTTGCTATTTTATTATTAATATTACTATTGTTATTTACTTATTTATACCATTTTTTTTCATATAATTTCAAACTTTATTTTTTTATTTAGCCGATTTACATACCATTTATTTACGTATTTGTTTACCATTATTTTAGTTCTATTTATTAACTTTCTTTTATTTGTAATCCGTTTATTTGTTTTGTTTATTTATTCTCGTACCCTTTTTGTTATCATTATTGTGTTTATATTATTTTATGCATATTAACATCGTAATTCATTTTCCATTTTACTACAAAATCGTATTACATTAACCTTCACTCGATACATAAAATTGTATGTGTGTTTTTTTAAATAAGTGATACTCTGTGTTTCGAGATTCGAAAAAGTCGTTCCCTAACTCATGGGGTTTCTATTTTCTCAATAAATCCGAATATACGAGTCCCTTTTTCAAACATAAGTTTTTTTTCAAATAATCTCGGGAATTAAGAAAAGATCGTGTTCTAACTTACGGAATATGATTTCTTTCTAAAACCGAGATAATCAAACATCTTCCAAAATAAATAATTTCTGATGTTTATCTTCGTTTCGAGGATCTAAGATATTGTGTCCTAACTTACGGGACATAATTCTTTTCCTCGATTAACGTGAAATACGCCATTTTTTTCAAAAAAATTTAATTAAATAATATTTTAACAAAGGATTGTACTTTTAAAATCTTCTTAATTCTCGACACTAAGACATTAATTAATCAACTAAGTACCAATTTTGGGCGTCACGAGGGTGCTAATCCTTCCTCGTGCGTAACCGACTCCCAAACCCATATTTTTGAATTTCGTAGACCAAAAAGCATTGTTTTAATAAATCAAATCGTTTATTAAAAACAACCATATTACGAGGTAACCCAATCACACCTCATTAAAAAGGATTGGTGGTGACTGTAACACCCCGAACCCGAGTCCGACACCGGAGTCGAACACGAGGTGTTAACAAACTTTGAAAAATTTCCAGACACTGCCCAATCTGTGTACTAGTCGCTTTAAAAATCATATATTGAGCTTCACAACTCGAAAATCAGTTTCATGATTTTTCCCTGAAACTAGACTCATATGCCCATCTACATATTTTTTTCTAGAATTTTTGATCGGGCCAATTAGTACAGTTTATTAGTTAAAGTCTCCCATGTTACAGGAATCGACTACCCTGACCTTTGCGCATTACGACTTGGATATCTCCTTGTACAGGGCTCTAATACTGATGCTGTTTGTTTCTATAGAAACTAGACTCAGAGAGGAATCTATACATATATGGTATGACTCCTAATTATCTCTGGTTAATTTATAATCAATTTCCAAAGTCGGAACAAGGAACCCAGAACCCGTTCTGTCCCTGTCTCACGAGAACCTTAATATCTCTTAACATACTGTCCGTATGATTGTTTCGTTACTTTCCTATGAAAGTAGATTCTTCAAGGTTTGTTTAAATAATTTATTCACTATTTAATTCCATTCCTACTATTTTTAGTGATTTTCCAAATCTACGTCACTGATGCTGTCAGCATCTACCTTTAAGGTAGGCTTTACCTATTTCATGGTTCAACTAGCCCTTTTTGCATACATAGCACAATTTATGAAAGTGATTAACCATCCCCGTGGCCAATCCTTGTCAAGCATATCCACACTAAATGATTATAACATTATACTTAAACACATATAAGCCATTTTCACATGGCTATCCAAAACTTATACATCACATAAAGTACTCGAAAAACAACAATGGGTCGTCCTAAACATGCCATATCAAAATTCAACCAAAAGAGTACCCAAAAGAGCCTTTGATAGTGTGGGCGACTTCGACTTCAAGATCCCGAGTCCGATAGCTGGAGAACCAAAAATCTATAAAACAGAGGAGCAATGGAACGAAGTAAGCAATTTATGCTTAGTAAGTTTTGAGCAAGGAATTCCAGCATAACGAAAGATAGCACACATTTAGCTAAACGGAATATTTCATAATACACAATTTTCCGACATCAAACTTACTTCACAACGTTAACCCTTATGTACATACACAAAAGACCAACTTAGCCGAAGGCCGGTAGCTCGTTCATCAACTGAGCGAATATTTATTTGTAAGGGCTCGATTAAATTCAACACATACGTAACATATCCCAATATTGGGATGTTTTTTCGAGTATTAGCTGAAATTTTACAGCAAGCTCATTCATTACCAAAAATCACGTACCTTCGGAATTTAACCGGATATAGCTCCTCGTTCAAGTGCCTTCGGGACATAGCCCGGTTATAGTAACTCATACAATGCCTTCGGGACTTAACCCGGATTTTAAAACTCGCACGAATGCCTTCGGGACTTAACCCGGAATTAGTATCTCGCACAAAGGCCTTCGGGACTTAACCCGGAATTAATAACTCGCACAAATGCCTTCGGATCTTAGTCCGGATATAGTCACTTAGCACAAAGCCTTCGGGACTTAGCCCGGACAGCATTCAATTAATCATGCACATCTAACAATAATTCATGGCACATTCGTATTTCATTTTCATTTGCAAAACTCAAACACAAGGAACATATCATCCTTGCACATTCGGCTCAATAGCCACACATAGAGCATGATTTTCATTTGCTTAAAACATGATTTAATCACATCGTAATTTAAGCTCTCTTACTCAAGAACTTACCTCGGGTGTTGTCGAACGATTCCGCTAACTATTCGACCACTTTTTCCTTCCCTTTATCGGATCTATTTCCCCTTTGCTCTTGAGCTTAATTAAACAAATAAATTGATTTCATCATTTAGGCATCGAAAAGATGAACACAAGGCACTTAGCCCATATTTATACATTAGACATTAAAGTCACATACATGTGAAATCATGCATCAACACAACATATTAGCTAATTTTTCTCCCTTGGCCGAATATGCATGTCTATTTTTGGGGTCGATTTCAACACTTAATACACACATATACACACTAGTAAAGCATCCTCCCCCTTTCCATCAATTTAACACATGCATTGCTCATTAACATGCAAAGTTACATTCGGCCTTAGCACACAACTTGCTAGCCGATTCTTCTCCATTTAGCAACCAATGCACATATGTGCTCACACAAAAATGCTAAAAAGGAGGTTCAAGAATCATCAAGTCATCATCACATGCATCATTAACAAGCTTCATATTTAGCATGCAATGGCATTAACACAACCTCTACCTAGGTCGAATCTTAACTCATCCTCATGTCTCATCACCACCACGTCAAACATCAACCAAGAATGATGCATCCATGGTCAAGTGTCATTTCCATCACATAGCAAGATTTAGACCATGGGCTAGGTAGAACTCAAGCTAACAACTAAAACATGCATGCATCTCATGGAACATCATCAAACATACCTTAGCCTAGCTACATGCATGGCCGAACCTCTTCACCTTTCTTCTTCCTTCCTCCTTAAAGTTATTGGCCAAGGATGAACCAAAGGATGAGAAATTTTTTTTTCTTTGTTTTTCTTTCTAGTTTCGGCAAGTATGAAGATGAGAAAAGGATGAACAAAAATTCTCTCCTTTCTTTTCTTTAGCTCACGGCAATGGGGGGGACAAACAACTACACACATTTTTTTTTTGTATTCACCATACTCCTTTTCATTATTTTATGCCCATGACCCTTATTTTATTTGTTTTATCCCAACATTTTATGACACAAATTAACATATTTTATTTGTGCCATACTTATGCCATAATTTCCATAAAAAAAATTGCACAATTGCTCATCATGCCCATCATGGCCGGCCACCTTGTTTTAAGGTGGGAAATTTGACATGCAAATCCACCTATTTCATACTATAAGTTATTTGGCCACTACAAATTAGCCTATAGCATTTGCAAAAATTTTCACATGAGTCACATTTCAAAATTTCACTCACAATTGGCAAAATCAAAGCATGAAATTTTCACACATGCACTTTCACATGAAATAAACATAGGATATAACATCTAATTATTATTGTGACTCGGTTTAGCGGTCCCGAAACCACTTCCCGACTAGGGTCAATTTTGGGCTGTCACAGTGACTCCCATGTTCGTTTCCATTTTCAAAATCAAAGTCGACCCTGTTTTTCAAAATAATGGTTTCGACAGGCATAATAACAAAATATGTTCCATTGCTTCAATCTGGCTACCACATCTTGGGCATAGAGACGATAGAGCATAACATCTCTTAGCTAGATTTTCGAGAGTGGGATTTGTTGTTTCAACAGAGAGCTAATTGAAGCACAGAAAGTAAAAATGGGGAAGGATGACAAAAATTCATTAACCAAAGAAAGCTTATATACATGACTCAAGCTAACAAAATCTAACAAACTCAGCTAACTACTCCTACTAACACGTTAACAATCTTCCAGAAAGCTTTTTCTTGCAGTTTTCCCAGATTCGTCCTCGAATCTGTCTTTGATCGAGTCCTGATTTGATTTGCTTAACCTTTGATATTATTGTTGGGCCTTGAGGTAGTGTGAACCCATCACATTCATGGATCTGAAATTGTACCTTGAGACCCGCATCATTCTCCCCTTTCTTAAGAAGATTTGTCCCCAAACCTTTAGCTGTACAGAAAGAAAAGGGATTAGAATAAATAACAATAAAATGAATAAAATATTTACCTAAGCTTTCTTGTGCGCCAAAACTATCTCCAAGATCAAATATATGAGTTTGATATCCCAAATTAGCATAGATCAAGTATCTCTCTTTCAAAAACAAATCATCAACACTAGACAAAGAAATATTAGGCACACAAGTGTTCAAGTAAAAAATAACTTGTAACTTTTTTTGAATATGCATGGTCATCCATAAGAATTTCCAACGATAAGTCAAGAATTTCACATAATTATAAAAATAAAAAAAATTAATATTACTATGTAAAAATTCATCGTTAAAGATCAAGATGGAAAATTTTGTTGCAAGAGAAAATATGTAAAATGCTTTAAAAAGAACTATTTGATGCAACAAAATTACTATTTTTAACCTTTAGAAAGGTAGATAAACCTATCAAATTAGTTGAACTTTCAGACCAAAGTTTAATGAAATTTGACCAACGAGAAAACATGTTGTAAGGAAATATTTGACAAAAAAAATCAGTAGCATACTTATCAAAAACATTCAATGTATGCCTTCTTAAATTAATTTCTATTGTTTCCTTACATTCTTTACCTTGTAGCACTTGTGGGGAATTATCAATATTCAACTTACCTTTTTCCCATAAGTAAAATCGTCTATCGATGGTAAAGTAATATAATTGAAAGTTCGTCAATGGATCCTTGAAGTCTTGTAATGAAGAAACATCACTAAACAAATTTTAGTTATGGTTAGTTAAAACAGAATCACTCCTCACTTTTGTATGGGTATTTTCTTGCTTTTTATTTTCTTTTTCCACTTGAGAACTCTCCAATTTTAACTCATATGGATTTTCACTCACCAAATTTGGATCATCAAGTAGACTTTTATCACTTAAGGTCTCTTTTTTCTTTGTCTTTTCACATGATTCTTCCTTACTTCCCATATCCCCCTCACAAGTATTATGAATATTCAATTCAGTACAATATGTCTCTATTATGAATATTCAATTCAGTACAATATATCTCTTTAGGAGAACATGATGTTTCTATATCATTTAACTCTATAGATTCAAGGAAAAAAAATTCTCATTATCATTTTTTTCCAGTTTACAAAGTTCACCATCTTCTTTGATCAACAAAAGTCTTGTGTTGGCACAATCACGACTATAGTGTCTATGCCTTTTACACGTAAAACATTCAATGTCACGAGCTCTTTGTTGTTTTGTGAAAAATTACTAGAAATGAGCTGCTTGAAAGATATAGAAGAATATTTTGTAGGAGCCCCACTTTTCCACTCAAAAGATTTAGTCTCAGCATGTTTTGGCAGCAACTTATTAATAGCATAAGAAGGTTTCGAATTGTTGAAAGTAGAATTTGAACTTGTACCTCGATAATAGTGTGATGCGCCAAATGGACGAGATTGATGTTGCTGAAATTATTGCTCAATCTCAATTGCTTTGTGTACCATCTCCCCAAGATCAATATAGGCTTGAAGATTAAGAGCATTGGCTATTGAAACGTTCAAGCCATCTACAAATCACACCAAGGTAGTTTCTTCATTCTTTTGTATATTTGCTCTTTACATAAGCATCTCCATCTCCTTAAAGTACTCATCAACAGATCGATTACCTTGAATAAGGTGTTGAAGTCTCGTTGAGACCTTTCTATAATAATGAGAAGGAACGTAATGCTTTTGCATCACTTGCTTCAACTCGTCCCGTGTTTCAATTACCCTTTCGCAACTTATTTGACGATTAATTCCAATTTGAATCCACCAACTCAATGCATAATCTGAAAATCCAAGGGTCACCAATTGGACTTTTTCCTCTTCCTGACATTTATAGTAACGAAACATAAGTTCAATTTTTTATTTCCATTCACAATATGCTTTGGGATCATACTTCCCTCGAAATGGTGAAATATTGAACTTTGGTTTAGCTAAAAAATGTTGCATACGGTAATTATTAACCAAAGTCTCATCATTTGCACGAGAGACATGTCAAGCATTATTTGCACGAAGACGAGGCTGATCAACCTTATCTTCCCAATTACGATTCCGACACTCAATTTTGGTACTTAAACGTTCCAAATTTTTGTTGATCATGTTTAAAACAGTGTCATGTTGCTGATCTCGAATATTTTGAACCTTTTGATCCTTTCTCAACTTCCCAATTATAGTATTGCAAATCATAATGAAAGCTTGAAAAGAACACAACACTCAAGAAAACAAAAATTAAGCAAACCTCACTGTTATGCACTCAAAAGTAAAAATCAAATTCTCAGTGAGGTAAGAATTAATCTTAAGAGTCTTTTAAAAAGCGTCTATATCAATCAGTCAGAATGTATTAGAATCAAACTATCAAAGTAAACTTAATAGCATTATGAGTCCAAAATTAGCTTAGACATCAAAGAATTCTGTTGCACGAAGGAAGGAATATGCAACGTGCTTTAACCTACTAATACAATAAACAAGAAAGTGTTAAAATGCGTAAAGTAACGAATAAAAAGTAAAAACAAATGAAAACTTAAAGCTAAGAGTCAATGAAAATTGTTGAAACCCGAAAACCCAAAAAATTGTTAAGCAACTTGACAAACTTCGTTCGAGGTGTTCTCAATTCTCAAAAATCACAAAATTAAAACTGGAGCCTCCTCAAATAATGTAGATCTGATTTGGAAAATTTTGACACAAAATTCAACCCACATAATATTTTTTATTTTTTTTCGTATTGTATTTTTTTGTACTTTTTCGATCACTTTTTTGTGGAAAATATTTTTTTATACTCTAAAATAGTGCCAAGAAATAGTATGTAAAATTTCAGATCGTTTGAAAATCATTTACCCACTAATAAATATTTTATTCCGAAAACTGTCGGGGTAAAAAAAATTGTTTTGAGGCTGTTTGTTAGAAATCAGTTTATAAAAACAAAAAGAACACCTAAAACATCCAAATTTGATACCAAATGATAAAGGATGAGACGGATGAATGTGAAAGCGGATTGTAAAGTTTGTCAAAGTCGCGGATTTGACTTAGGGCTCTAGACGTTCGGAAAGAAACTTAGATTTTGACACAACCTGAAATAAAATTGAATCCAAGTCAGATAAAACAATTAAAATAAATAACTAAAATAAAATAATAAATCAAAGATTAAGCGAATAAAGAAGATAAATGGAAAGATAGAAGGTGGCGTGTAAAAGTTTTAAGAAGCCTTGAAAACACAAAGAATCCCCAACCCCCTTCAAGCGGCTCTAATTTTCCCTCGAAGATAGAAACCTTGGCAAGAAAAAGTTTGAAGATGATCCCCACAATCTGAAAATATTGTTAAAACTCTTCTAAAAAGAACTCAAGAGAAATTCTAGAAAAGAAAAAACTCAGAGAGAATTTATTAATTCAAAGAGAAATAGAATAGTAATGAATTCTATTGAATTATGTATAATGCAAAGGCCTATATATAGGCTAGCTAAATAAATCTAAAAAAACTTTTAAGTATACTAGAACTTTAATTTAATCTAAATAATAAGTAGTTTTAAACTAAACTTTCTTATTAACAAAAAACTTCTAAATACCTTAAAATACTTAATAATTATAAAAAATTCAGAATAAAATAATAATAAAATAATAAGAGATTATAAATACAATATTGGGCTCATATATAATAAAAATTAAGTCTAAAACTCAAACCTAATACGATTTAAACTCGAATTAAATGCCCGAAATTCGAAATTCGTAATTCCCGTCATAATCCAGTTCAGAAATTCTGCTCGCTCAGTCTTCATTTAAATGGTCATAACTTGAGCTTCCAGACTCAAAATCGAGTGTTCAAAATGCATTTCGAAGCTAAGAGATAGATCTTCAAACTCCATGCAGACATCTCAACCCAGAAATGCTAGGATCCCATCCAAAAAGTCATCACAAGTCTGCTGATTTCTCAACCCTGAAAATTGGCAACTTTGGTGATTGGAATTTAATAAATTTCACCCCATTTGTGCATGTATCAAGAGAAGAGTTACCGAGTACGTGAACCAAAGCGAGACCCAGAACCTAGATGAGAACTTCCCGAGATTAAGGGAAAAAACCAAGGAAGAAATGAGAGTCATGACAACAATTTACGTATTAAGTTAGATTTCGAGTTTATCAACTCCCATATCCCATGATAATTTGAGACGATATATGCTTAATTTTAGCTACTGTTTCAAGAATTATATTACCAAACTAAGAATAAGTAATTGTATTACTTCATTGAATATCTCTTCTAGAAAGCAATTCTATTCAAAATAGTCGTTTAGAAAATTGTTGTTTGAGAATAGCTACATTTGGAACAATTATGTTCAAAATAGGGTTTCAGTTAGAATAAACGTTATCTAGTGTAGTTGTTATCTGAGAACAATTCTTGTTGTGGACAACTAAAGTTTAGAAGAGCTATTGTTTAAAATAATGACATTTCAAGAATAATTATGTTTAGAACAACTGTTATTATGAACAAATTCTATTTAGAATAATTGTGTATTTCTAAAAGAGTCATTATTCAAAATAAGTTCTTCCAAGAAAAGCATCATCACATAACAACTCATGTTCAAAACAATCTCTATGTTGAGAACAACTATATTGAGAACAACTCGTGTTTGGAACAAGTCAAAATAACCCATGTTCAGAAACAACCTTCGTCTTGCATCCGAATAAATGTTTCGTGGAAGATGTTTTACAAGGTACTACTTCACCAAAGAAAAAATAAGTGAAAGTAACCCCAGAATATGGCAAGACTCTTGGGTTATATTCATTCTTGAGGTGTTATGGAGAGCATGACTTAGTCGATCAGATATGGAGGTAGTTAACAGATTTTCTCTTAACATTTTTTTTGTAATAGTGAATGTTTCTCCCTTTTTTTTTTGAAACATCAAACACACTGATAATTAAAAAGACAAATAAACACTAATAATTAAAAAACTTAACATTTTAAATTTTTATAGAAATTTACTATAAATATCAAAGTATTTAAAATAATTTAAAATTAATTTTTTAGAAAGATATTTTAGTTAATCACATTTAATTTTTGAGTTAGAAACTTTTTTATAGATAGATAGCTAGACATGTTATATATGCTAAAGGTTCATGTATTCTTTTGAAATTTAAAATTTAGTTATTATATTTTAATTTTGAGACATTGAGTCCCTATATTTTTTTTATTTGAAAATTTTGGTCCTTTTGTCTAATTTTTCCGTTAGTGGCTATTAAAAAAAGGTAAAATAACTTTTTAGCCTTTAATATTTACAGTTTTCTGTCAATTTAGTCCTTACCCTTTAAAAATAAATAAAAAATGAAGAAATATTTTTTCATATTTTAAATAAAAACATAAAAATTAAAAAAAATCTTTTAAAAAAATCTAAAACTATGAAAAAATAAAAAAATATAAAATGGAAAAAATATCATTTTAAATATATAAAAAATCAAAATTCTCTATTGTCTAGAATAAAATTTAGATATATTGTTTTGAATTTTTAGAATTTAGAGTTTTTGAAAAAAATAAAATTTATGAATTTTTTTAGATTATATTTTTTAAAATAATTTTTTTTTTCATTTTTAAAAAGTTAAATACTTTTTTTATTTTTATAAAAATTGAAAATTTTTATATAATATTTTGATTTTTTAAAATTTATATTTTAGAATTTTAGAATTTTATTAAAAAATAATTTTAAACTTTTTTTATAATTTTTGAATTATTTATATATTATATATGTTTTTTACATTTTAAAATAATATATTGCATATAATATTAAAAAAAGAGGGTGACATGGTGTATTCTAATAAAGCCACGTAGACTGTCAATGGTTGGTCAATATCGATTAATAATGGGTCAATTTTTTATTTTAAATAAACTTGATTGCCACATGACAATTTTGATTGATTGGATGTACACATGACACATTCTAATTGGTGTCACATAACAACTAATTTTCTTAATATTATTACAAAAACAAAAACTAAACCAGAATGATAGTTTAAATATCAATCTAGGTCAATTTTTTTTTAATATAAAAGTGAGAATATAAACATAATTTGAGGGCCAAATTCAGCATTAAGCCTTTCTTCTAGTAAAGAGGCAAGAAAATAAACTATTTACTTTGCACCGCAGTATAAAACTACTTCCCAAGTTTGAGTCCCTCTGGTAATCAGTTCAGAGGCATCTTTTAAGGCTTGAATAACTCAGCTGGAAAAGACTTAAAAATCCTTTTTTCTAAAGGGTAATAAATATTATTATAATGCTATCTTTTCCTTTTGGCTTAATGGTGCAAGAAATCCTCAAATGTTAAAAAAACAAAGTAATTAAGTCCCTATTTTTTTCACTCATTTGGTACTTAAATTTTTAAAATACATCAAAAAGGCCCTCAAACCTTTTCAAAAAAAAATATATATATTACGCCCTTATTTGTTTTTGCACTTAATTGGGTACTTAAACTTTCAAAATGCATAGAATTATAAAAAATTTATAAAATTTTATAAAGTCATAAGAAAATTATACAAAATGTAAAGAAATATAAATTTCGTAATTTTTTTTTAAAATTATCATACCAAAAATGCATTTTATAATTTTTCTATAACTTTTATTGATTTTTATTTTTTTATCATTTTTCGCCACATTTCACATTATGTTGCAACACGTAATGACTTTAATTTAAAAAAACCATGGTTGTTAATTTTACAATTTTTTATGATTTTTATAAAATGTTACAATTTTTTTATTTTTTACGATTTTTATAAAAATTTCTAATTTTTAATAAATTTTAATTTTTTATATTTTTATTAAAATTTAATAATTTTTGTAAAATTTATTATTTATTATTTTTTTATATTTTTTTCTAATTTTTAATAAGAGTAGGGGCTTAATTGCTTTTTTGAAAAATTTTGAGAGTCTTTTTTATGCATTTTGAAAGTTCAATTGTACCCAATTGAGTGAAAAAAAAAAGTAGGGGCTTAATTGTTTTTTGAAAAAGTTTGAGGACCTTTTTGTTGCATTTTGAAAGTTTTAAGTGCTCAATTAAATGCAAGAAAAAGGAGAGACTTAATTACTTTTTTAAAAAAAGTTTGAGAGCTTTTTACATCCCTAAACATTTCCTTTTAATACTTTTATAAAAAATCTTTAAATAAATAATAAACAACCACTAAAAATAAATTGACTAAAGATTTGAACTCAATATTAATGAAGATTTATACAAATCCTTTACCATTCCAAATGTGGTTCATTTAATGAATACAATTTTTATAAATATACTTCACTTCTACCTTTTTTTTTCATTTATATTGTGAATAGAAATGTTTAAACGGTCGATTCGGTTAATACTCGAATTGAATTATCATTAATCGAATTATTTAAAATGTAAAAATCTTTAACCATTAATCGAATTGAAGTTTCTTTTCAAATATATTAACCGAACCGAAATATTTTAATTAATTCGATTGATTAACCAAATTAACCGAAATTTATATGTTTTTATCTTTTGGTTAAATAAGTATAAAACATATAAAAATACATTGCTAATTTTCATTTTTTTAATAGTTTAAAAAACTCTAAATGGAGGTGAAAACAACAAATAAGACATTAGAAATACCTTAGGAATCCAATCTAGCAACACTTAGATTGTTGAAACTCAAAATGAAAAGGAAAAGGGTGTTGTTGTCAAGTTGGGATGCTACAAGTGCAGGGTGAAGCTTGAGTTGAACTTGAAAATGAGTTGAAAATAAGAGTTAAGCCAAAAGAAAAGAAAAAAAGAAAGACAACAAGAAGACCAATTTGACTGCTAGGGTTAGTTTTTGTTTCAATTTCACTTTTAAAATTATTTTTTTGTTAAATGTTTAATTTAAATGTTTTTTCTTTATTATTTTTGAGTCATTATTGACTTGTTAGGTAAAAAAAACTTGCAGTTCATTGCTATTATATATTGGGCTATCTTAATTATTTATATATTAGGGTGGGCTATATATTATATATAATATATGTTATTTATTTCGGTTAATTCGATTAATTATCTAGTTTTGAATTAAATTACTCGATAATCAAAATTTTAAAAAATCATTAATTGACTTCCTACTGAATTAAATTCAATTACCAAGTAATTAATTGAATTAGATCAATTTGATTGGTTAATTCGATTTTAACCGAACTGAGAACACCATTAATTGCGAGTGTGACTTAATCTAACATAAAACTCCATACACAAGCCCTTTTTGGGGTGTTGTAAATGATAAAAAAAATGCTTTTTATTAGTAAAAACAAAACATGTGGTAGTATTTGAATCTTAATTGTGAAATTAAAAATTTTCATTAACAAAATATCAAATACTAGCTCATATTTACATTCTATGAATTGTATAACACAAAATATGTTCAAGAATAAATTATAAATATTATATTTAAAAATCATTCATAAAAGAAATAAGGCGGAGCATATATGAAACAATGTGAAGTAGTTATAGATTTAACCGATATCCAGGTACATGGATATATACTTTTTGAAAGCAACAGCTTATAAGGGTTAAATTTGCATCATTCAACACTGAGAGATGAAAGGCATTTGGGTACGTAGTCCAAAAAAGAAAAGAGCAAGCATTATCTAGAGACCAATGGACGAGACTTTGTGCAATCTCATTGGTCGACCTAAAAATAAACATAAAATCTACCACCCTCCTCAAAAGATTTGATTGCATAAAGATAAGTCCAAAGTTCAACTATTAACCCTAGAAATAACAACATAATAGTCGCTCTTAATAATAAGATGGTGAAAGCCATGATGTTTAGCAAGAAAAAGAATGCCTCACTCTTCCATATTTGACGCATATTAAGTAAAAATTATCATTGAAAATCGTTTGGATGCTAATCTTAAACTAATAAAGATGGGTTAAAGTAATCAATAGAGATTAGACTAAATCAGTTCATCTATTATTAAATAGATAAATTTAATACTTATATTATTAATAAATAAGTTTAAATTGTAACAACATTAGTAATTATTGTATAAAAATATCTTAATTTTTTTTTTAATTTTAGTTCAATTCCAAACAAAAATTTTATTTGTAGAACTATAAAAATTTTAAAAATAAATATTATTTCCTTTTCAATTTAATTTTATTTGATTTTTTTTAATAATATAAGGACTAAATTAATTTATTTAATAAAAGAAGAATTAATATGATTAAGTACTGTGAGATACATTCGGGTTTGGACACATTTTGTCTTTTGAACGGTCCCATTAGAGGCTTTTGCCAAAAAGAAAAAAAAGATCCATTACTGGCCGATGTGGGTCTTGTTTTGGGCTCATAGAGTTGAATAAGTGGCCAAGCCCTTCCTTTTATTTCTATGAATCAGGATCCTACCCACCTAGTCCCGTGAACAAAGCAAAGGAAAGCATTTAAGAATCAAAGCCGAGAGATGAAATCAACACATATGTTGGATCGAAAGATAAAAATCACATTATATTTTTAAAGAAAAAAAAGGCATGTTTATTAAAAAAAACTACAAATCTCAAATATAATACTAAAATAGATATAAAAGATAAAAAATTCGAGAGTGAAAGCGGCAAGTAATTTCAAGTCTTAAATTTGCTTACCGTCGAAATATTCTTCTTGGGGATGTGCCCAAGCTTTGGTTTTGGTACAAGGCAACGAATTATTGACCTTGCTTCTTATAGGTGTCAGAATTGCATGTGCACTTAATTAGGGAAGAAGTATTGGTCACAAAAAAAGGCTGTTGTTTTCTGGCAAGGGTCGTCGAAATTCCAAAATTCCAACGCGTTAGCTGCCACATGTATTTCGGTCTTTTGACAGCTGCGGAGACAAAGGTGCTCTCGCTCTCTGGCTTTGCTGCTCGTATGGTTAACCCTTGCCCCGCAGGTTAAACTATACTTCTCTCTTTACAAAACCTTAATTGATTTTTTTCTTTTTTTTGTTAAGATGGATATAAATTGCTCAAACAGCCATACCCAGACGAGATGCATATACATAGTTTATTGGTTGTTCGAAATTAGAACCAAAGAAGGAACGTGTTTACATGGGGTCAAGTAATTCGTATGTTAGTATATGCACATCGAATCTCCTATGCGTCAAATCTCTTAATATTCGCAGAACACTTCAAAATTTTAATATATTCAGACACGATCATCTCGTGTAGGTATGGTATGCAGTTAAGGGGAGGGGAGAGACGAATGTGTTGTGACTGCAAATTTGCTCCCTCTCCAACTAAAAATCAAAACACATCAGGAGGGCATGAAGATGAATGAAAGGGAGCACATTCCATTACAACTGTTTATCTTTTTGAAAAGCACTCGTAGTAAGAGAATTAACCAATGTTATTGACGGTAGACATTCTAATTTTGACAAAAAAAACAAAAAAGAAGCAACTAAAAATGATGAATGGAAGAGACGCTCAAGATGGAATAGATTTTTATTTTTATCTTTTTCTCACTCGTTACTTTAGCTTCATCACTTAGAATCTTTTATATAGTTGTTGTAAGTGACTATTAGTTTCTTTTTATGCATCTCGTATATAATGTGACTTTTGTACATACATGCATCTTAGATAAATACATTCATACATCTAGATTTTTTAAATTCCTTCATTCTTAATATATTGATTAAATGCACACATTAATGGCATTATATTATTCAACATACTCTCCCTTAATGTGATGTTCTTTTACTCCCAATGCTTCTCTGAGTTCCTGGATCTTACTCTTGAAAGTGCTTTGGTGAAAATGTTTACTAGTTACTCCTGTAAAGGACAAAACTCTACCCGGATCTCTCTTGCTTCAATTACTTCTTGGATGAAATGATGTTTGATGTTGATGTGTTTGGTTCAACTATGATAAACTAGATTCTTGACATTACAATGGTTGATTTGTTGTCACAATGAAGTTGAACAGCTTTCTTTTGCTTATTTCCAATGTTTTCCATTATTAATTTTGTCAACCGAATTGCTTATTGTGTCGCTAATCCAACTGCTAGATACTCCGCTCTATAGATGATTGAGCTACTATTTCTTACTTCTTTGAACACTAAAAAATCGCACCAATTCTAAGAGAAAACACATAATTCAAAGTGCTCATCATGTAATCAACACTTTCGGCCCAACCACTACTGTAATAGACTTTTAATTTTATTGCTGAATGGTATCCATGACATATCTTAGCACTGTTTTTGCTGCTCCAAGATGTAAGTGACTTGGTTTACTCATGAATCTTAAAATTAAACTAATCGCAAACATTAAATCAAACATTGTAGCCGTCAAATAAAACAAAGTTCTAGTCAAGCTTCTATATATGCTTACATCTACCATTTTCCCACCACCATCTTTTCTAATATTTTTTATTCACCACCAAAGAAGTATCAATAGGTTTGCAACCAAGCATACCAAACTTCTTCAAAACATTTTCGACATCTATTTTTGACAAATAAAAACTTCATGGTGGAAGTATGGATTAAGAGAATTATGTTGAGAGGGAGTTATGGTTGTTGAGACTTTATTTAGTTTTGTTCAGAAAACTACCAAACGGGAAGATTATTAAGGTAAATTTTTGAAATAGCTGCAATGTGTTAATAGAAGTGTCCACTTCAATCACTACTTCCATCATCATTGCTGTAAAAGAATTTCACGGTATCTTTTTTAATTATTGTAAAGTATAAAATATAGGGGAAAAAAGAAATGAAGGAATAAAGAAAAACATGATATAGAATTTGTCGAAACCCTTTTTATTTTGAAAACAATGGAGATCAATTTTTGAAAACAAAAATGTGGAGTCGCCACCAATCTCTTGATTTAGGTGTGATTGGGCCACCTACTAAAACGTTTTATTCCATAAAAAATAAATTTGGTTTATGTAAAATTAAAAAAATGGGTTCGGGAGTCGGTTACGCATGAGGAAGGATTAGCACCCTCATTACGCCCAAAAATTGGTACCAAATTGATTTGATGCTGTCCTTATACCAAAAGGTTTTTTTAAAAGAAAATATGTTTCAAAGTATGATTCTTTTAAAAATGTTTAAATAGCTCAAATTAGCGGTCAAAACTCTCTCGTTTCAAAGATATACAGTATCACACCTAGTACGATTGGATACGATCCTTTATACCTTTAAAAATACGATTGATTTTTGACTTTTGAAAACTCGTACACTAAAATTATAAAAAGGTTATCCAAACATTTGGTTTACCGAAAAAATCATACCCAGCACGATTGAGCACGATTTTTCGAATTCCCAAATATTGGATATTGCCTTATTTCAGAATTTTTGAACAATAAAGAAAATTAGAAATTCGCTTAAAACACGTTTATTTATTTATTTTTAAAAAAATGGAATACTTAATGCATTGCATCAAAATGTTTGCATGGGAAAGGATTTATGAACATGAAATAATAGGATACAACAAGTAACAATTAACAAATCCACAATTATGTACAACTATTCTAAGTAAAATGTGACCAAATTCTTAATCACGGATGATGAATAATCAATACAAAAATGATATATAACAATAATTAACATAGCACACTATAAAACGATCCACCAAATACGCACAAAATTGCATGGAATTAAAAATCAATATCTAGTACAAGACATTTTCAAAATAATGATGAATTAATTAACACATAACATAAGTTGACAAGTTGGTATGAAAGCTTGGGATATATAATTATTTGAAATAAATATTGTAGGTTAAAACATTTGAATAATAGGCAAAACATTTCACAGAAACTAAAAAAATTGACAATGTGCATGGTTGCTTAAATAACACATAAAATATAAAAGAAAAAAACATAATAGGATATAGTGTACATAACAAAGAAAATTATATTTACAAAAAACATAAATTTAGTGATGTATATTTATAAAACTATATTTATAAAGGGAAATTTAAAACAAAATATAACATAATTTTACATATAACAACTTGATTTGGATTGATGAAAATAATACATGTGTAAGGATAATAAAATATGAGAGTGTATACAATAAATAAATGGTATGACTTAAAATATAGTTCTTAAAAGAAACGCATTAGACACATGAATAATTTTAAAGAAAAAAAGTATATATAAAAGAAATATTAATTTGAAATCAATAATGTAGACTATAATAAAATAATTTAATATGGGTTATATACATATATTTTAGAAATAATTAAATGTTAGAATATCATGAAATAAAAATATGAATTATAAAATTAACTTAATTTTATCATATACTATGCATTTAATAAAAATAATTAGGTACAAATTTAAAAAAAAACTATATATTTAAAAATATCATGGTTTTAATAATGTATGTAAATTAAATATAAATACAAAAATATATGCTTAATGATAACTTAAATAATATATTAAATATGAAGAGATAATAAAACATGGCAAGGTATAGTACACCTAATAGATTTTTTTTTAAAAAACATACATATAAAAATAAATACATGTGAAATTAGATTATCATATAAATTATATACATACCATTTTACTTAAAAATATTTAAAAGAAATACTAAATAACATACTAGGATAACATAATATGGAGACACATTTTAAAATAATAATTTTATAAATACAAAGATGGACTTCCAAAATAGTATCATATGTACATAAAAACATTTAAGTGTGTCATAAATCAAGAAGTATTTTAAATAATCTACGTATCAACATATATATAAATATTTTGACAACACTTTATAATAAGGTATTTAAACAATGTAATGTAAAAAGAATTTTAAACATTCCAAAATAATAGTTATTATAAAAAAATTTAATAAGAACGATTAGTATACCATTATATATAAGATATTTAAAGAAATAGGATACATAAGGTGAAAATATAAAGACAATCTCAAAATAATCATACAAATGTAACCAAACAAAATTATTAACATGGATTAATGCATAAACATATTAAATATATTTTAAATTAATCGATTATACAACTATAAGATCAAATTAATACTACAATAAAATAGGGAGGATAATTTGCAAATAAAGTAATCATAACATGGACCAATGCTCAAAGCACATAAATGTATGGGGACTGAAATTGTAAATATCTCGCGCCCACAATGCTGCAATGAACCGCGGACCAAAGTGAAAAGGCACACAAATTATGGAGCCAAATTAAAAGAAACAAAATAGGCCAATAGGGTGCGATTGGAGCCTTTGCGCTGAAGGAAGGATCCAGCTCGCAATTTCCCCATTCATACAAAATGGCGCAGATCCGTTTCACCTTTCGGGCCAACGCGCGGATCTTTATTGCTATAAACGGTGCCGTTTGGCTTTATGGATGATTTTAAACCCTCTTTCCTTCAAACATAACGTAATTTCAATCATTTTTTAGAAGTAGCAGCAGCCATTAACCCCCAATTGATAGGGTTTCATTTGACTAATAGACGACGAGCCAATATTGGACTAATGGCCGACGCCGTGCGATTAACAACCCGATCTTTGCCCGTGAAACTCGTAACCATGGAGATCTGGTAAACCAATCCATCTCATTTCCTTTTTTTTAAAAAAAAAACTTTAAATCGTGCTTTGCTTCTTCGAAAACCAAACAAAAACAGAGAAAAAGAAGGTTGAGGAGAACATTCGACCCTCGCCCAAGCCTCTTCATTTCAGAGATCGTTGGGTTTTCCTTGGTGTCGATCCAGAAACTAAAAGAAATCTAGCAAACCAAGAAAATAGATTAGAAAAGAAAGAGGAAAAAAAACTAGAGATCACCTTTATATTTTTGATTTCTTTCTCTATTACGTGTGAATGCGTAAACGTATATTGTGCGTAAAAAATCAAGGTACAAATAATGGCTTTTTATAGCTAGATTTACAGAATAAATGAAAAATAAAAAATACATTTTCCTTCTGTCATTTGACTGTATATTCTGTTGCTGCTTCTTCTCGTATATTCTATTGCAGGTGTGGAGAAACGGCCGTACGGAGAAAGCCTCTCGTGAAAGCCGTGCGTGAGCTCGATTGCAGCACTGGCGTGTTCTAGAAACCCTTAGATTTCTGGTATTTTCAAGCAATTGGGCGTTTTGGGCCGTTTGTGAATTGGGCTACGAGACTTTGGAATTTGGGTGTCTGTAATTGGGTTAAAGGATTTTGGGTACTTGTTTAGGCTATTATTTTTGTTTGGGCTAAATGAATTGTAAATGGACTTTAAATCCATAAACACTTTAATTTGTTATTTTATTATTATTATTATTATTTTGTGTTTGGATTTTTTTTACTTTTTTAGTTTTCATCAGCCCGGGCAAATTGGGCCTATTACAGAATTGAGGAGAAGTGGTGTATAAAAATTTTGGCAATGAAATGGAAAGAAAATTGTATTTATCCATTTACATGAAATTAAATAATTCTATTTTATTATATAATAATTTTTTAACGAAACCATATAATCTAATTTATTAATAATATAGATTTTATTTGGTTTTGTTTCAGTTACGTGCTAAAAGAAAAGAAAGAGTTCGTTTTTCCTTTACAATAGTAAAGCTAAAATCTGATGAATGCTTTACCCAACTTTCTTCCCTCAGCCATGATTATATTAATTACTATTTTCATTTATATGGAAACGTATCTAGGACTTTCTTCCTAAAAAACTAAGTTTAAATTCGTTGGAACCCTAATTTTCTTTTATTTTGAATATCAATTCTAAATCATGCATATATATTTTTGGAGAGTATGCATAAAAAATTTTGCTATTAAAGTAAAAGTTATTGGTATACTATAGTAAGCTTTTAGTTGATGATTCTCAAATTTAATTATTAATTACGAGGGGGCATCATTTTCATAAAGCAAATTATGGTACACTTAAATATATTTGCTATAAAAGCATCTATGAAAAAAGTTCTCTAAAAACATTTTAATTTATTTGTATCTTTCTTCTTAAAAGGAGACCTCTTTATTTTAAATCATTACTTTTTCATTTCAACTATATTAAGAAAAATGGTCGACATCTTCAAAATTCTACACACATGATTACCCACAAACTTTTTAGTAAATATGTGTTAATCATGTAGGTAAAGTTTTTTAAATAATGTTTTAAATATATTCAATAAATTTCTTTCAACTCTAAATATACAGACAGCCACACAATTATTAAAAAAAATTATTTTAGGCACCTAAAATAAAAAAAGTTTACAATTTAAAAACTCACGTTACATGGTTCAATCATTTTGACCACTCCCATTAAAAATACAAATAGCAAGCCAACATGACAGTTAAAAAATTTAGTATAATAACAAATTTAGCCCTCAGCTTTTATATTTTATATTAATTCAATCATAATTTTAAGGATTGACCCTTTAGTATTGAAACGCAGGAATAGAATTGAATGGGGGCTTTTTGGCGATGTTTGGTTAGCAACTTATCATAGTTTTACTAACAAATATGATCATTATCATGAAGTTGCCATCAAGATGCCGCATCTCGTTAAGCAAGATGATATGAGGACTTTGTTGGATAAGTTTGATGATTTATATTCCAAGTGCCAAGGTGTGAATAATATTTGTTCTTTTCAGGGAATTTCTATTATAGGTGGACATCTGGGTGTTGCAGCTAATATAGATTATTTTGATTTAAAGATGAAAGTTGATTATCTTGTTAAGAAATGGGTTCTATTTTCTTTTCCAGAAGATATGTATTGCTATGAAATTTTATGAAGGATTCATTTGTGATAAAATGACTCACTGTAAGAGAGGAAAGCTTTTGTTGCCTTCCGTTTTGAAGGCATGTACCCAATAGATGGAAGATTATGTAATTTTCTTTTTCTTGTTAATGCTTAAGATAGCAACTAAGTAGTTAGATTACATTTGCTGTGTCTCATGTCTGCAGGTATGGGATCAATTTGGCGCAAGGAATTTTGGAATGCACTCGAAAGGGATTTTGGTTCTTTAACCTTAAACTTTTTAACTTTCTTCTTAATGAAACTAACCAAGCTGTTCAAGGGGATATTGGTTTTCCATATCTACTTGGAATTCAATTCCCTAGCTCAAATATGGCACACAGGCTTGGAATCCCCCAATTATATGGCTTCAAAACAGTGGTAACCAAAGTTTTTTTTTTTAATTATGACTGAATCGATATAACATGTAAAAATTGGGTTAAATTTGTTATTATAATACTTTTTTTAACTGTCATGTTAGCTTGTTGTTTGTGATTTTAATGGGAGTAACCAAAATGACTAAATTATATAACGTGAATGCTTAAATTACAAACCTTTTATTTTGAATGCCTAAAATGAAATTTTTTAATATTCAAATGATTATCAGTGTAATTTACCTATTTAGATATTATATGCTTAAGTCCATTCCATAGCAATTTAACTAAAATATTCGTTAGTTCCCAATATTAGTAAATAAATACCTTGCAATTTCCATCAAAGTAAGGTCGGACCTAGGGTTTTTTCCACATTACACCAATCATAAATCTAGGATTAATAGAGGGTAAATTTTATAGTGATGGATCAACGGTGGTGTAAACCCTAAATTTTTGTCTGACTAGAGTTTGTTGTTTAATTTTCAAAATTTTAAAAAAATAAAAATAAAAAATTTTCAAAAAATAAAAATTGCATTTTTACCCTTAAACTTTTCCTAAATTTCATTTTAACCCTTAAACTTTCTTTAAATTTCACTTAAACCCCTAAACTTTTCTTAAATTGCATTTTAACCCTAAATTTTCTAAAAATTACATTTGGCCCCAGAAGTTTTGCTGCATTTGTTATTTGGTCCTTCGGACAGATTACGTGATTTGGGGTACCCACTTCCCAGATTTTCAAGCCACAAACATGGGTGGCTTCTCCTTCTTCACCCACTACCTACAAATAGCATAAAAACAAGCAAAATGGGAGAAATAAAAAAAAACCACACAAAAAAAAGAGGATTCTCCCATTTGAGAAAAAAGAGCAAAAAAAAAATTTCAGCAAAAAAATTTTCCAGCAAAAAAAAAAACAACAAAAAAGGAACATTCAGCAATCTAAGCAAGAAAAAACTCCAATATCCGGCAAGCAACCAAGCAACCAAGGACTAACCACCATTAACACCACAACCAAGCTCCCAAACCGAAACCCACTCTAAATACCCGAGCCAATCGATTATCAGCCACCCCAAAACCTAAACCTCAACTACCTGTAGCCTGATTTCATGTGGTGCATACAGTGGCTGCTGGTGACGCGCACGATAGAAGGAGAGGGAGAATAGGCAACTTGAAGTTTGGATTTTCTTTGTTTGCTGCTGAAACTTGTTTGTTTTGGGGGGTTTAGTATTAAAAAAAAAGAAATATTTTAGTTAATGGGTTGGTTTATGTAAGGTTTGATGGGTTAAATTTAGTTTGGGTTAATTAGTGGGTTGGGTGACATGTTAAGTTAGTGGGTTGGGTTGGTTGTGTTGGATTATTAAGTTAGTGGGCTGAGGTTGGTTTGTGTTGGGTTGAAGTAATTTGGATTTTGTATCTTTTATGTAGATTTTATTTGTAATTGGGCTAAACAAAAATTGGTCTAAAAAAACTACAATAATAAAAAATATTAAATTTTAAAATGGTCGGGTCAACTTGACTTTATTTGCGGCAATCTGATCAAGTGAAGATCACCAACAAAGGCCCATTTCAACAGCCCGAGAAGAAAAGAGATTAATTTCAGTAATCCATAACATTGGGGCTTCGGTATATTCTTACCCTTTTTATTATTATTTACCTATTCCGAATTTAATATGTATATTTTTATAACTATATTATGTACATATATATATTTTTTGTACATATCATTATTTTATATTATTGTTGTAAAAAAAATTTTATGTATATATTTTTATGTACATTTCCTAATATTTTCTTTTATTGTAGATATTATTATTATTATTACATATATTTATTATATGCATATATATATGTATTTTTATGTACATATTATTATTTTATATTATTATTACCAAATATATCATTTTTCCTATTTTATTATTAGTACATGATTTGTTTTTATTTTTTTTATTTTTTTTGTAAATATCGTTATTATTGTTATTCTAATATTCTAGTATTCCATCTTAATATTTTTCATTAATGATATCTTTTTTTGTATCGTTTATCTATTTTTAATTTCTCACTTTAGGAATATTTTTTCTCATGTTTTAATTAATTTCAAAAATAAGGCAATGTACCGATTTAACATTAAGCCATCGATTTCATCGCTATGTTGGGTGAAATTCATCGGCTCGTGTTAAAAACGGGACACCCTTTCTTAAAAATCGAAAACTAAAAATTCTCATTTTTCAATTGGATCACGAGTAAATGTTAGATTGAATTTGTACTTTTGAAAATCAAGACAACACAAGTTTAATAAGATACCAATTTTGGACGTCGCGAGGGTGCTAATACCTTCCTCGTGCGTAACCGACTCCCGAACCCTATTTTTTTCTCTAGCTTTAAACGTAGACCTAAACTCGGCCTTCTTTTTGTTTAAAAAATAAATTTTCTTTTGAAAAAGAGGATTTATTAGGTGTCCGATCACACCTAGGAAAAAGGATCGATGGCGACTCCCTTTTTTAATAAAATCGAAAGTCGGTTTTTAAATTTCCAATAAATCGCCTCAATTAGTGACCAAAAGAAGAAATTTTTACGTCGCTACAGCTGGCGACTCCACTGGGGATGTTAGTTTTTGAGAGTCGAGTCACTTAAACGCGTGTTATCAAAATTTTCAAAATTCCTTGTTCGAATTAATATTTAGTCGTAATCCCAAAATTGGTTTTTTGAAGTGTTGTATATATTCTCCCAACTTGTTTTATCCGATTGTTATTCAGCTTTAAATTTTTATGGTTTTAGTTTTGGTCTAGTTTTTTAAATAAAACGTAAAGGTTTGTGAGTTTCTCCCACACACCGTGCACTTGCATTTTGCATAACATGAGCTCTCTACCCGGGCCTCGTCCGTTGAAGTGAAAGTAAACGCTACGCCTTCGTGAGTTAACTCGTCCCTCCGTACAGGCTAGTGAATACTTTTGGGTTACATATGACTTATGCTTTGGTGAGTTAACTTGTCCCTCCGCATAGGCATAAGTAAATGTAACCCCTCGAATTGAACTCGTGAGCCTTTGATGGGCTATGACCGAAGTGTCGTACTAATCTTAGCAGATGACAGTACGGACAATTCGAGTACCTATCTAGAACCAAAACCGCATATAGTGAACCGTACAAGCCATTTAACTAGAGCCATGCCAAACCTCCGTCCGTTTAGTAGTCACCAAAATAAGTGCACGGGAGGAACGCCTCTTATCTTTTGTATCTTCACTTTCTATACAAGGGGACTAGGTCTGTTTAATAAATTAGATTTGGGTAGTTCGATTTGTTAAATTTTCCATGTTTTTCTGCCTATAATTAATTACTAATCAAGGTTGTTTTTCTTTGCCTTATTTTTTTTTCCATCATGCATTATAGGCATTATATTAGGAAGGTGTTGACTAGAGATCGGTTGCCAAAAAACGAGTTTCTAATGGAAGAGTCAATTATACAAACAACCAAGAGGAATGCCGCGGTTCGAGACTGGTCTCTAAAGACTCAGAAAGAAAGAGGGGATAGTCTAGTGGAGGGATGAATTGCCAATTTGCCCGAGCATGTAACTGTGAATGTTCGCCAGAATAACCTTGAAGATTTGGTTCGGGTTTGGAATCAGTGGGACTTGGACACTAGGGGTATCTTCACTGAAAGATATAGGGACATAGCCAACTTGATTACTGTCAACGTAGACGAACGATTGATCCAAGTCATGGTCAGATTTTGGGATCCGACCTACCAATGTTTTACTTTCAATCAGGAAGACATGACCCCGACTATAGAAGAGTATGTTGCTTTGCTTCGTGTCGAAAACGTACAACCTTATAAGATATATGTGAAAGAACCTAAGCCAATGACCTTCAAGAAAAAGTTAGTGAGATTGACAGACATGACTGACGCGTGGGCTGAAAAACAGATAAAGAAGAAGAATGAAACCATTTGCATTCCATGGTCTTCCCTACGAGACTTGGTTCTGAACCATCCCGATATGTTGAAAAGGGTAAATCTATTTGCTCTGGCCATTTACGGTTTGATCATCTTCCCGAAAGTCCTTGGACACATAGAACTTGAGGTGTTAGATTTCTTCGAAAGGTTAAAACAAGGAATCAACCCCATCCCAACTATCCTGGCCGAAACCTTCAGATCAATAAGTAGCTGTAAGAAGAAAGGGGAAGGTCGTTTTATCGGATGCGCGCAGTTACTCAATGTTTGGATTCTGAGCCACTTTTGGAAAGTAGAGCGCACACCGTTCCATATGTTTTCTAAAACATTCTCCCTGTTAGAAGCTTATCTTAAGAAAGAATGGCCGAAGGAGGTCACTGAACAACACTAGGTCTCAGTCTTTCAGAATCTTCGCGCTGATGACGTAACTTGGAGAGTCCCGTGGATACGCCCATCAATTCTGCTATACAAGGTCGGAGATCAAGATTGGGTGCCACTACTCGGGTTATGGGGAGGAGTTGGATATGCTCCGTTAATGGTCCAAAGGCAATTTTCTTCGTGACAATTCATACCAGCCACTGGAGGATTAGCACAGTCTGAGTTTGCTTTTGCGGGCGAGGGATATAGGAAGAGGGTTCGAGCTATCGCAAAGTTTGGAAAAGAATTCATCTCATGGAATTAGCTTTATACGCTGACACTCTCACCCAAGATTATGACATATAGAGAAAGCAACGGGTGAACAGTCAGCACATCTCGTCAATGAACTACACCGTCCAGAATCCTTTCTCGAAGGAAATGCCGTCTGAGCTAGAAATGGCAAGACAAGAATTTGAACGAGAAAAGGCCAAGATGTCTCAGGACCTTAGTGCTCTTCAAGAGGAAAACTACCAATTGAAGATCGACGTTCAGATTGAAAGATCCAGAACCGAGAAAGTGCAAAAAAAAGTTGAAGTCGCGAGAAATGACTTAAGGGACCTCCATCTGGAAAATAAAAAGTTAAGAGGCACAATAAAAAATAGTAAGCTGGGCAAGTCGTCGGCAGAATGGAAAGAAGAGATAAGCAACATTATAGGTGGGATGGAATTTTGGAAAGGAAAAGCGAAGAAAGAGGAAGAAAAGGCTGCGCGGGCTATGATAAAATTAAGGAAGAAGAACGCCGAATATGAAGCTATGTCTGCCGAGGTAATGACTAGTCGATCTAAACGTCAAGAACTAAAAGAAAGGATAAGAGAGTTAGAAGGTATGCTGCAAGATCGTCAACAACAGCTAGATACTCTCTTGAAGGCTTTGGAAGAAAAAGATAGTCAGTATGATAGAGATGTTTGTGCTTACGAAGAGGGCCTCCAAGAAAAAGAAATGCAACTTAGCTATTTGATCAATGAAGTTCGTGGGGTAGCCATGCACGTGGTGCAATTATCGGAAGAAGCTAAAATTCTCATTTGCCAATTCCCTCTAAGTCAAAGATCAAATATATCAGAGTTCTTAGCGCGAGTAAAGAAATACGGCGATATAGTTAGGAAGTTTGTGTAATAGCTGAATCGAAAATGGTAAAATATTTTGTAATGAACTCATTTGATGAATGGAATGCCTAAAATAGGGGCTATCTTGAAATCAACACCAACTTCTTGCATTTCTTTCATGATTAACATTCATTTGACATTTATGCATTCATTCATTCATTTCATATCCCATAATCGTCCGCTGAGGTTAAAACATACAATTCGTAGTTGTAATACCACGAGACTGGAACCATGTCATTCATATAGAATGCGTCGACAAGCTAGGGCAATGGAGGCTGAATTCAATGAAAGAATTGAAAGGATGGAAAGACTTCAGAGGGAATTACAAGAGCAGTTGGCCAAGTCGCAGCAAGAGACAAGAGATTTAATGGTGAGATCTCGAGAAGAATCACTCGAACAAAGGGACCAAATGGCCAAAATGATGAAAATGATGTCAGCTTTAGTTAAAGGAAAGGGACCCATGCAGAGCCCTAACGTCGAGGAACCTCGGTCAAGAGTTAATCACAGTCAAGATTCGCTCTATCCCCCAGGATTCACTCCGCCGCATGCCCACGCAACACAAAGAGGGTACACCCAAGGGGAACCCACAGACCTGGAGCAACGAGCGGTGCCACCTGCTCACATAGGGCAAGGAGTATTCGTATCAAACCCAGGATCTAGTCCTGCTGATCTACTCGTTCCAGATTTGGACGATCCAGCAGAGATAGCTAGGTTGAAAATGAATGATCATGATGTTCAGGACAAATATAGGAGTTTGGAAGAAAGGCTCAAGGCGATAGAAGGTACTGAAGCCTTCTTTGCATTGAGCGCCAAAGAACTTTGCTTGGTGCCCGATCTGGTTCTGCCTCCGAAGTTCAAGGTGTCTGATTTTGAAAAGTACGATGGGACAAGATGTCCAAAAGCGCATCTTGTAATGTTTTGCCTAAAAATGACGGGTTACGTGAACGAAGATAAACTACTCATACATTGCTTTCAAGATAGTCTAGTAGGATCGGCTCTTCGGTGGTATAACCAGCTTAGTAGGGAAAAGATCCGATCCTAGAAGGACTTGACATCAGCATTCTGTGAGCAATACAAGCATGTATCAGATATGGTGCCAGACCAGATAATTTTGCAAATGATGGAGAAAAAGCCGTCAGAAACTTTTAGACAGTATGCGCAGAGATGGAGGGACATCTCAGCCCAAGTGGAACCCCCGCTAACAAAAACGGAGATAACCGTTCTCTTCATCAATACTTTGAAAGCACCGTTTTATGACAAATTAGTGGGAAGTGCCACGAAGAACTTTGCGGATATTGTAATATCCGGTGAGCTTATAGAGAATGCCGTCAAGAGCGGTAGAATGGAAGGTCAAGAAAGTTCAAGAAGGGTAGCGCCCATGAAGAAGAAAGAACCAGAAGCCCATATGGTGGGAATGGGAAGCCGTTATACCCCTAATCTATATCCAAACCAACCCCGACCTCGAAATTATCCTCCTCCAAATTTCTATTATCCCCCTCAAACCCCTTACTACCAAGCATCACCTCCTTCCTACCCCATATATGCCACGAACAACCAAAAACCCGTCACCACATTCCCACAAAACACGGTACCCACTCAAAGCCAGCTCAGAAACGAACCAAGACCAGTAAGGCCTAATTCTGAGAGACCCAAAACTTTTGGAGAAACAGCTAATTTCTCTCCATTACATGGCACCCCTTAAACCTCCATACCTAAAGTGGTACGATCCAAACGCTAGTTGTGCATACTACGCGGGGAACTAGGGGTATTCCACGGAGAATTGCCTAGCCTTTAAGAGGAGAGTTCAAGGACTCATTGACGCGGGTATCCTACGATTCGATAGTGCCAGTAACGCAACTGGAAACCCGTTCTCTAACCATACCGAAGGAAATGTGAGCACAGTGGGGAAAGAGGACGAATGGAAAGTCAGAAGATGTGTTTCAGAAATAAGGACACCTCTGCAGAAAATATGGGAGGTACTGGTTAAGAAAGGATTGCTTTGTCACCCCGATAGAATTCTTGGAGAAGAAGGTCAAAGTTTTTGCAATTTCCATGGAATTGTAGGACATGACATTCAGTCACGTAAGGATTTTAAAAGGTTGCTTCAAGACCGAATGGATAATAAGGAAATCAAGGTCCTTAACAAGAGGGAAGAGGCCAACGAAAGAGAAATATGCGCCTCTGACAGCCATTCATCAGGTCCTCCTTATAGCGCTAATCGACCATTAGTAATTTATTATGACGCGACGAAAGAGTCGGTGAAACCAAAAATGATAATCGAAGTACCGTCTCATTTTCCATACAAGGACGACAAAGCCGTACCATGGAAATACGACGTCAATATTGTCACACCTGAAGATGAAAAACTCAAAGTCATAACTGGAGATGTAGGAGAGGTAGGTCATTTTACCCGAAGTGGAAGATGTTATTTGAAAGAGGTCGAACCAGTGAAGAAAAACAATGACTGGAAGCAAAAAGGGAAAGGAGTGATGCATGAGGCCCAAGTCGAGCAAGAAATTCCACCCGTGCAAGAGACTAAAAAGCCTGTGGATGAAGAGGAAGCACATGAGTTCTTGAAATTTATCAAGCACAGTGAATACAATGTGGTGGAACAATTGAATAAGCAACCAGCACGAATCTCGGTTTTATCCCTGCTGTTAAATTCGGAGCCACACCGGAACGCTTTGCTGAAAGTGTTAAATCAAGCTTATGTGGCAAACAATATATCCGTGGAGAAGCTTGACAGATGGGTGAACAACTTGAATGCGGATAATTTCATCTCTTTTAGTGATGATAAAATACCACCCAATGGTAGAGGCTCAGTGAAAGCACTGCATATTACGACTCGCTGCAAGGGCTACATAATACCGAACGTGCTCGTCGATAATGGGTCGACACTCAACGTCATGCCTTTGACCACAATTTCCAGAATTCCGATGGATTTGTCCTATTTAAGGCCCTGTCATTCCACGGTAAGGGTATTCGATGGGACAAGGCGTGAAGTCATGGGGAAGATTGAGATCCCTCTAGAAGTGGGTCCCTACATATATGATGTCGAGTTCCAAGTCATGGACATTACACCCTCATATAACTACCTTTTGGGAAGACCCTGGATCTATTTCGCTGGAGCAGTCCCATCATCCCTCCATCAAAAGGTGAAATTTATCATGGATGGTTGTTTGGTCACTGTCGAGGGAGAAGAAGACATTGTTGCATCTATCTTTGCTGATGCGCCATACCTTGAAGTAAGTAAGGATGCAGTGGAATGCTCCTTCCGATCCATTGAATTCATCAATGCCACTTTTGTCACCGAGGGAAACAAAATTCTAGTGCCAAAACTGTCGAGAAATACTAGAATGGGTGTCAAGTTGACTGTAGGAAGGGGAGCTCGAGCGAGAAGAGGTTTAGGGAGATATCTGCGAGGAATAGTCAGGGCTCTAAAGCCAGTACACCACAAGGCTCGATACGGTTTAGGGTTCCAGCCGGACATGCGTCAAAGAAGAAAGCAGTGGAAGAAAGATTAGGAAAGAAGGATCGCAAGAACATTAGGCCGAGAACCAGAATGGGAGCCCATAGAATTCCTTCCTTTGTCAAGAACATTTACGTCTACGGGAATGATATACCCAGGGCAGTATAGTGCACAAAGCACAATGTTAATGATCAAAGAGGGTTTTCAGAATATCAGTATAAATGTCATTGACAAAAGAGCTGACGGGAGTAAAGACGTCTCAAAGATACGCCCTTGTCCTCCGGGTTTCATGTTGAACAATTGGACTGCCGAGGATCTTCTTGTAGTTTATAAGTCTTCAGAGTAATGCTCAAACGTTAACATTCTGTTATGTCCTTAGATATAATAGAATTCTTTTGTAAGAGCTTGCATTCGCTCTTTATCATTTAAATGAATATCAATGAAGATGTATTTTGTCACAATTTTTCGCATTATCACTAATTCCATAATCATTTCATAGCCTATCTTTACATTTGCCTCATGCCATACCATAACATTCAGTTTGTTGGTTTCAATACTTAGATGCCTCTCTATAGTTTCCTTTTTCATTCAACTTTCAGGTGCTCAAATATCAATTGCATGAACAAACCCGTTACGAGTCCTGAAATCGATTTTGAGAAGGCTGTTTGTTTAGGAGAATTCGAAGCTGAAGAAAATGCTGAAGACTATGTCTCGTCTCCTAACTTGCTAAGAATGGTGGAACAAGAGGATAAACAGATTTTGCCTCATCAAGAATCTGTTGAAACAATAAACTTGAAAACTGAAGAAAGGAAGCAAGAAGTGAAGATTGGGATCTCTATTTCAGGGGGCACCAGGCATAATTTGATTGCTTTGCTCCGTGAGTACAAAGATGTATTCGCATGGTCATATCAGGACATGCCAGGGCTGGATGAAGATTTAGTCGTTCATAAACTCCCATTAAGGCCAGAATGCAAACCCATTCAACAAAAGCTAAGACGGATGGGCCCTGAGATGTTGTTGAAAATAAAAGAGGAAGTCAAAAAGCAATTTGATGCTGGCTTCCTACAAGCCTCCAAATATCCAGAGTGGGTGGCCAACATAATTTCGGTACCAAAGAAAGACGGTAAAGTACGAATGTGCGTGGATTATCGTGACCTGAATCGAGCAAGTTCCAAAGATAATTTTCCCTTACGACACATTGATACGTTGGTGGATAACACAACAAAACATTCATTGTTATCTTTCATGGATGGATTCTCGGGGTATAATCAGATCAAGATGGCCCCTGAGGATATGGAGAAAACTACCTTCGTAACAATGTGGGGAACATTCTGCTACAAGGTGATGCCATTTGGGTTAAAGAATGCTGGGGCAACATATCAGAGGGCTATGGTGACGTTATTCCATGACATGATGCATAAAGAAATAGAGGTCTATGTCGACAATATGATTGCTAAATCCCGAGGGGAAGAAGAGCATGTAGTAAACCTGAAGAAGTTGTTTGACAGACTGAGAAAGTTCCAACTAAAGCTCAATCCGGCCAAATGTACGTTTGGGGCTACCTCAGGAAAATTGCTTGGCTTCATTGTCAGCGAGAGAGGATTGAAGTTGATCCAGATAAAAGAAAAGCCATTCAAGAGTTACCACATTCGCGCACGCAAAAGGAAGTCAGAGGATTTTTAGGGAGATTAAACTACATCGCCCGATTTATCACTCAACTTACCAACCAATGCGACCCAATCTTTCGAATCCTTCGAAAACATAATCCCGGAGAATGGAACGAGGAGTGCCAAGTGACTTTTAACAAGATAAAACAGTATTTGTCTAGTCCTCCAGTGCTAGTACCACCAATGCCGGGAAGACCATTGATATTATATTTGACTGTGTTCGAGAATTCAATGGGTTGCGTACTGGGGCAACATGACGAGTCCGGAAAGAAAGAAAAGGCGATCTACTACCTCAGCAAAAAGTTCACTGAATATGAGGCAAAGTATTCGTCCATAGAAAAATACTGTTGCGCTCTGGTTTGGGTAGCTCGGAGACTCAGGCAATATATGTTGTATCATACGACATGGCTAATTTCAAAGTTGGACCCAATAAAGTACATGATGGAATCACCTGCACTCTCAGGAAGAATAGCACGATGGCAGATCTTACTATCAGAATATGATATCGTCTATGTGAGCCAAAAGTCGATAAAAGGGAGCGCAATAGCTGACTTCTTAGCCACTCGAACAACAGAAGAATACAAGCCATTGAGATTTGATTTCCCAGATGAAGACTTGATGTGCCTTACAGAAAAAGAATGTGAGTCATCAAAAGAAAAGTCATGGAAGATGAGCTTTGATGGTGCATCGAATGCATTGGGGCATGGGATTGGAGCAGTCTTAGTATCACCAGAAGGAAACCATTATCCGTTCACTGCCAGGTTGAATTTCTTCTGTACCAATAACATAGCGGAATATGAGGCCTGGATCATGGGACTTCGTGCAGTAATTGAACAAAACATCCAAACTTTAGAGGCAGCATTGGTGATTTATCAAATTCGTGGAGATTGGGAAGTGAGGGATTCAAAATTAGTCAAATACAGTGATCTCGTGGCAGGTTTGATTAAAGAATTCAAAGAAATAACTTTTAATTACTTCCCACGAGAAGAAAACCAGTTAGCTGATGCCCTGGCAACTTTGGCTTCAATGTTTAAAGCAAACAGAGAAACAGAAATAATGCCTCTTCAAATGAGCATATATGAAGTCCCTGCACATTGTTTCAGCATTGAAAAAGAGCCAGATGGACGACCATGGTTTCATGATATCTTAGAATACATCAAGAATCAAAGGTATCCCGAGCAAGCAAATGAGAACGACAAAAGAACAATCAAAAGAATGGCAGCGGGATTCGTTCTTGATGGGGACATCCTGTATAAAAGAGGAAAAGATCAGGTACTCTTGAGATGCGTAGATGCTGTTGAAGCCAGAAAAATACTTGAAGATGTCCATGAAAGAATTTGCGGGACACATGCCAATGGTTTCACTATGGCCAGGAATATTATGAGACTCGGTTATTACTAGCTGACGATGGAAAGCGACTGCATTAATTTCACACGAAAATGCCACAAATGTCAAATTATGGTGATAAAATTCATGTATCCCCTTTGCCCCTTCACGTCATGACTTCTCCGTGGCCTTTTTCTATGTGGGGCATGGATGTTATAGGGTCAATTTCCCCAAAAGCTTCTAATGGACACCGATTCATTTTTGTGGTTGTTGATTACTTCACAAAATGGATAGAAGCTGCATCGTTTGCCAATGTGACGAAGACTGCAGTTTGCAGGTTTTTGAAAAAGGAAATCATTTTTCGATATGGTTTGCCTGAAAGAATCATTTCAGATAACGCCTTGAATTTGAACAACAAGATGATGAAAGAAGTGTATGAGCGATTCCAAATAAAGCATCATAACTCCTCGCCCTATCGCCCAAAGATGAACGGAACTGTTGAAGTAGCCAACAAGAATATTAAGAAGATTATTGGGAAAATGACCGAGATGTATAAAGACTGGCACGAGAAGTTACCATTTGCTTTGTATGCATATCGCACATCTGTATAGACATCTACGGGAGCAACTCCTTTCTCTCTAGTCTATGGAATAGAAGCTGTGTTACCCATCGAAGTTGAGATCCCCTCGTTACGAGTCTTAATGGAGTCGAAATTAGAGGAAGCAGAATGGGTTCGAGCTCGATATGACCAGTTAAACCTCATCGAAGAAAAATGTTTAAAGGCAATTTTTCACGGGCAGATGTACCAAAAGAGAATGATCGTTGCTCATGACAAGAAGGTACGACCAAAAGAATTCCACGAAGGAGAACTCGTGTTGAGAAAGATTCTCCCAATACAGAATGACTTACGAGGAAAATGGGCACCAAATTGGGAAAGACCATACGTCGTAAAGAAGGCATTCTTGGGCGGAGCTTTGATTCTCACTGAAATGGATGGGAAAGAGTTACCTAATCCAGTGAATTCAGATGCTGTGAAGAAGTATTATGCCTAAAAAAAAGAAAAAAAGAAAAAGAGAGAGGGATCAAGGTGAAAACTCGAAAAAGGGCGCCTTGATTAACACAAAAGATTAGGATGAAAACCCGAAAGGGCGTTCTAATGAAGCAAGTACTGGCTTAAAAAGCCAGGCATTTTGAACGGTGGGTCAAACAGAGAGACTACATTATTTGAAGCATTTCTGAAAACTCGAAATCTCTTACGCAAGAAAGCCATGCTCGAAAAGATTCTTGATTGAGGAACGTGGAAGAGTTCATGCGTTGAATATCTAGAGCATTTGTATTTGTTGAAATGCGATCCCTTTTCTCTTTATGACACTTTTTTTTACTATCATTGATTAACTTTCTTTGTTTGCTACATTTGAAATGAATAAATGTGAGGTATCCTTTTGTCCCTACCTAACCATTTTCATGCATCTCATTATGTGGTTCATTTACATGATAAATAGTGAAATGACATACTCTAAACACAAGAAGTGCTAAGCATTACCCGGATAAGAATTTGATAAGTACAAGAGCATCAAAGCAAGGACAAAGTTCAACCAGGGGCAAAAGGATGATATTTGAGAAATGTTGATTACTCGTGAAGCTTGGAGACGAGTACGAGGTTTGAAGAGAAGGTCGAGAGTCGAAGCAACGAATGCAGACCCTCAAAAATCGTGACGAAAAAGGACATACGACAAACATGCCTAAGGCGCATAGCATAATCATGTAGGCATAAAGGCATTTAAGATAAACATGTGCATATCATGATGACATCATGCATGACATATACAGGTACTCCAGTAGAGCAAGAGGGTGTGATGATAGCTGTACTGAATCAAAGGAAAAGACACCTGAATTCCACCAGATGACAGGATTTAGTATTTTGATGTTTTTTCTGTTTTCAAAATTCAACTCATATTGCGAGAAGTGAGTTGAGCCTCGGGGCACGCCGAGGTATTTTCAATTACTGTTTGTCAAAAAAAAAAGTCGACTCATATTGCGAGAGGTGAGTTGAGCCTCAGGACACGCTGAGGTAATTTCAGTTTATGTTTTTCAATTTATATTTTGCAAAAATCAATTCATATTGCGAGAGGTGAGTTGAGCTTCAGGACACGCTGAGGTATTTTTAATTTCTATTCTTAATGACTGTTTTTAAATCAACTCATATTGCGAGAGGTGAGTTGAGCCTCACGACACGCTGAGGTATTTTCAATTTCTGTTTTTTCCAATCTATATTTTTCAAAAATCAACTCATATTGTTAGAGGTGAATTGAGCCTCAGGACACGTTGAGGTATTTTCGATTTCCGTTTTCAATTTATGTTTTTCAAAAATCAATTCATATTACGAGAGGTGAGTTGAGCCTCGGGACACGCTGAGGTAATTTCAATTCCTCTTTTTTTTTTAAAAAAAAAAGTCAACTCATATTGCGAGAAATGAGTTGAGCCTCAAGACACATTGAGGTATTTTCAATTTCTGTCTTTCAAAAAAATCAACTCATATTGCGAGAGGTGAGTTAAGCCTCAGGTCACACACTGAGGTATTTTCAATTTTTTGCTTTTTCAAAAGATCAACTCATAATTCGAGAGGTGAGTTGAACTTCGGGTCGCATCCCGAGCTATTTTCAATTTTTTTTGTTTTTCAATAAAGAATGAAGATTGGACAATCAAACAAAATTTAGTGCTTTTAAGTCTTTGCACTATCCCTGTTTCACAGAGATGAGCAAAGAGGGGCAACTGTAAATACTAAATTTTTGTCCGACTAGAGTTTGTTGTTTAATTTTCAAAATTTTAAAAAAAATAAAAATAAAAAATTTTCAAAAAATAAAAATTGCTTTTTTACCCCTAAACTTTTCCTAAATTTCATTTTAACCCTTAAATTTTCTTTAAATTTCACTTAGACCCTAAACTTTCCTTAAATTGTATTTTAACCTTAAATTTTCTAAAAATTACATTTAGCCCCATAAGTTTTGCTGCATTTGTAATTTGGTCCTTCAGACAGATTACGTGATTTGGGGTACCCACTTCCCAGATTTTCATGCCAAAAACATGAGTGGCTGCTCCTTCTTCACCCACTACTTGCAAATAGCATAAAAACAAGCAAAATGGGAGGAATAAAAAAAACAACACAAAAAAGAGGAGGATTCTCCCATTTGAGAAAAAAGAGCAAAAAAAATTTTCAGCAAAACAATTTTCCAGCAAAAAAAAAACAAAAAAGGAACATTCAGCAATCTAAGCAAAAAAAAACTCCAATATCCGGCAAGCAACCAAGCAACCAAGGACTAACCACCATTAACACCACAACCAAGCTCCCAAACCGAAACCCACTCTAAATACCCGAGCCAATCGATTATCAGCCACCCCAAAACCCAAACCTCAACTACCCAAAGCCTGATTTCATGTGGTGCATACGGTGGCTGCTGGTGACGTGCACGGTGGAAGGAGAGGGAGAATAGGTAGCTTGAAGTTTGGATTTTCTTTGTTTGCTGTTGGAACTTGTTTGTTTTGGGGGGGGGGTGGGTTTAGTATTAAAAAAAAAGAAATATTTTAGTTAATGGGTTGGTTTATGTAAGGTTTGATGGGTTAAATTTAGTTTGGGTTAATTAGTGGGTTGGGTGATATGTTAAGTTAGTGGATTGGGTTGGTTGTGTTGGATTATTAAGTTAGTGGGCTGAGGTTGATTTGTGTTGGGTTGAAGTAATTTGGATTTTGTATCTTTTATGTAGATTTTATTTGTAATTGGGCTAAACAAAAATTGATCTAAAAAAACTACAATAATAAAAAATATTAAATTTTAAAATGGTCGGGTCAACCTGACTCTATTTGCGGCAATCTGATCCGGTGAAGATCACCAACAAAGGCCCATTTCAACAGCCCGAGAAGAAAAGAGATTAATTTCAGTAATCCATAACATTGGGGCTTCGGTATATTCTTACCCTTTTATTATTATTTACCTATTCTGAATTTAATATATATATTTTTATAACTATATTATGTACATATATATTTTGTACATATCATTATTTTATATTATTGTTGTAAAAAAAATTTTATGTATATATTTTTATGTACGTTTCCTAATATTTTCTTTTATTGTAGATATTATTATTATTACATATATTTATTATATGCATATATATATATATGTATTTTTATGTACATATTATTATTTTATATTATTATTACCAAATATATCATTTTTTCCTATTTTATTATTAGTACATGATTTGTTTTTATTTTTATTTTTATTTTTTCTTGTAAATATTGTTATTATTGTTATTCTAATATTCTAGTATTCTATGTTAATATTTTTCATTAATGATATCTTTTTTTGTATCGTTTATCTATTTTTAATTTCTCACTTTAGGAATATTTTTTTCTCATGTTTTAATTAATTTAAAAAATAAGGCAATGTACCGATTTAACATTAAGCCATCGATTTCATCGCTATGTTGGGTGAAATTCATCGGCTCCTGTTAAAAACGGGACACCCTTTCTAAAAAATCGAAAACTAAAAATTCTCATTTTTCAATTGGATCACGAGTAAATGTCAGATTGAATTTGTACTTTTGAAAATCAAGACAACACAAGTTTAATAAGATACCAATTTTGGACGTCGCGAGGGTGCTAATACCTTCCTCGTGCGTAACCGACTCCCGAACCCTATTTTTTTCTCTGGCTTTAAACGTAGACCTAAACTCGGCCTTCTTTTTGTTTAAAAAATAAATTTTCTTTTGAAAAAGAGGATTTATTAGGTGTCTGATCACACCTAGGAAAAAGGATCGGTGGCGACTCCCTTTTTTAATAAAATCGAAAGTCGGTTTTTAAATTTCCAATAAATCGCCTCAATTAGTGACCAAAAGAAGAAATTTTTACGTCGCTACAGGTGGAGTTAGTTTTGGTGAATTATTTCAATTCTATATGCCGAATGTAACACCTTCATACCCGGCCTAGGAGTTTAGACCGAATTTTAGATGTTACATTGATCACCGAAATGATCATGAGCAAACTTAGTTTAACAAATAGAAAAAAACATTACAGTGTTTAAGTTCTGTAAAAACTCTCAGATATAAAATCTCGGTATTACAAAAACCTCAGTCTAATTAACACTTACATGTATTTAATACAAAAGTTTATACCACAGATTTCAAAATAGTACTTAAACTAATTATTTAAAACTCGTAACTCCGAGACCTCTGGCATGTCGAGTCCAGCATCAGAATTTGAAAAAATGTACCTAAAAGGGGAAACACTAAGGGGGTGAGCTATACGAGCTCAGTGTGAGTTCAAGACATGACTAACAACATAATTACAGACCGAAATTTCGAATAACAGTACAACAGTGAAACGTACTTACAGAGATATACAGAACCAGAAGGTATACATGAAACCAACGTCCCAAACAAACATACTCAAGGAAAGCACTTATCATCACACACAGTGTTACAAAACGTCATTACACGCAAGAACAATCACAAATGATAAGTCAAATAGAAAGAGTGCATACAAACAAACTTACACTCAATCACTTAATCAGACGTTTATGAATGCAGTCAAGTAGTGAAAACCCACCCATCCAGCCAAAACACCTCCCCATCCCCCGATCACACCTCAATAGAGTTGTTTAAGCTCATCCAACTAGACACAGCACATAGGAACTCAAAGGCCCATCTAACCCTATACACCATGTATGTGGAATAAGCCACTTAGACAATAGTACGCAGCAAAGCTAACGTATATTTAGTACAGTACATTGCGGCAAACCGCTGTACAAATATGTTGCAGTTAAACTGCTAGATTAGATCAGAATCAATCTTCATTATCTTCACAACCAAACCCTAAATCATGATGCAAATGCAACAATGCACACCAAACATGAATAGTTACACAAACATATAAGGTCGTAAACAATCAGCCAAAAATAGAATTTCGTGCGATTACAAAAATACACTCTTTGGAATTAGACATACATAATCAAAATGCTCTTAGGCACACAAGCTCAATGTCAAATTTCTTCACAGTTATCAGACATGGTTTCATTTTGCAGAGTACACTACAAATACGAACTATCAAATCGAAAGTTTAACACCACGCTTACAGCTAATCACACAACCCTAAGCTGTATCAGAGTCCTTAATACTTATACAGAGGCCCCCAAAACCATTGGACAGCACAAGAAACAGAACGGATAAGTTACGCTACAGAATAAAAATTTGTGAAACAACGCCACATGGCCGTGTGCTCCGGCCGTGTGGAAGTGCCTAGGTCGTATGGGGGTCAGTATGCCCATGTGGAGAGACACAAGCCCATACGAAAGGAGGTATACGGCCGTGTAGCTAAGGCATACGCCTGTGTGACCTAGGGACATGGCTGTATAATCTGGCAGTGTAACTCTCTATCCATTTGTGCTAAAATAGGGTACAGGGTAGACACGGCTGTATGTCTAAAACACACGCTCGCGTGGGATCCCTAAATTCCCAAATCGGTTACACGACCTTGTGGCCAGGTCGTATGGCATCAAATCACATAACCCTAATTCCCAAACACACATGTCCGTGTAAGGAAGGGACACGACCGATTAGAAGTAGACTAAAATCCCCAAATCAGCCACACGACCATGTGGCCAGGCCATGTGGCACCCAAAATAGCTGGAAACCCTAAATCCCAAATGTACGCGGCCGTGTGAATTTCTCATATAGGGGTACACGACCGTGTGGCCACCCGTTTAGTCATGAAACCATACCGAAATTGGTTGCAAATTGTGCCTTTCTTTCCCAAAACGCATTCCCAACATTAGTAGATCTAAAACTGACCCCTAATTTGCTTAGAAACAACTCTTATATGCTTTAATCCCAAAAACATACGGTTTAGTTCCTGTAGTATTCAAGACATAACTAAACTCTAGGGAATCCAATATCAAAACTAAAAATTCCGAAACGTACCCATAATTGTCGAATTTCACATATCCATTTCAGAATTTCAATAATGTAAAAGAAAAGTTCGAATCCCACACCTGATTTGTGAGAACACCTAAAATGATCGATTCCTCCAATCCCAATTCTGATCTCGAAACCCAAACAAACGAAATACCCTTTTGGCAATTTCTGTAGTCACCAAACAAAAATACGAAGAGAACAGAATCAAAAGAGAAAGGGGAAACGAGGAGAGAGAGGAGCCCAAAAAATGTTAAAGGAAAAATGGGAAAAAAGAACATGGAACAAAAATTTTGCAAATAAAAATTAATTGCTTTTAACAAAGAAATAAGTATTTCACACTAAAAACAAATTGAAAGTGCAAAAACAACTCCTTAAAGCATGCATGAGGACTTGAACCTAGAATCCCAAGCTAAACAAACACACAACCAACCACCAAATCAGTAGGCCCATTCTAACACTAAAACACAACAACAACCCAATTGTCCGATCTAGCCACTGACCTTACCTACAAAACTCAAAACTTCTAACCCCCGAAAATCGAGATGTTACACCGAATGAGAGAGTTTTTATTTTTTATAAAATTTTATATCAGAGTTAATTGCATTAGACATCTTCAAATAATAATTCTTATTTTAAATTGGCCTTCAAACTTAAAAATGTTTTATTTACATTCTTAAACTATAGATGTTATATCAATTAAGTCCTTTAGTTATTAAAAACGTTAATTTAATTGTTAAATGACACATCAAATCTTATATAGCTAAATTTAAAATAAAAATTTTAAAACTTCTATAAAAACTTCGAAACCTCAAAGCTAAAGTTTTAAATAACATCCATTTATGCAATATTATTTTTTTTAATTTCTCGTTTTAAATTATGTCACATAAGATCTGATGTATCATTTAACGATTAAATTAAAGATTTTAATAACAAAATGACCTAATTGATATAGCATTAATAATTTAAGAATGTAGTTAGAATGATTAGAAGTTTAGAAACTAATTAAAATCAGAATTTGAGGGTGCGGGATATAATTAACTCTTTATACTTACATTTGTAAGTACTGCTTGTGAAATCTAATAATTGCAAAGTTACAAAATCCAATAATTTCAATATATATATGATCATAGTTGATTGAGGAGAATAACACTTTTTGAGTAGAGAGGGTAACCCAGATTCCTTATTGAAGAAGATATGTATGCATGGCTAAAGGATTCATGTTTCTCAATAATTTCCATCTTTTTAATTTGTTTCTCTCACCGAACAAAGTAATTTCTATAAATTCTATCCACGTTTTTGCTTTCTGTCTCAATCCAACAAAAGTGGTACTCAACAGAGAAAAAGATGAGAGTATATATAGGAATTATAAGAGATGGAAAACATTGCAAATTGGTGGTGTGTTCGTGCATGCTTATGTAAGCATTAAAGTTCAGAGACAACAAGAAGGGTCTCTAAAATGCTGCTTAAAAAGTTGACAAGGACTGGATAAACTCATCGTCTTCTCTTTTTTATAAAAATAAATAAATAATTAATTAATTGAAAGGGATAGCTTTATTCTCATATTTTTTTGAAGGCATAAATGAGGCTTAAGATATTTTACCACTATATGTTTGAGAAAATGATGCGAGGGCTAAGAATTAATATTCAAAACCATAATCTTGCATCCTTGAAATGGAAAATGATTTATGCCAGTGAATAAGTTGTAAAAAAATTAATAATGTTTCGACTAAGAAAAGGTAAACCAACTAGTAAATATATACTATAATTCGTAGTTAATTATGTGTGTGTTTTCATGTACGGAGCATGCATGCAATGTTGTATTTTAAAGAGCCTCCCAGAAAGTAACATGCAGAAGAAAACTGAGGGATTTATCATGACTTCATTAAAATCTTTAATAATACAGATATATGAGTTGTTAAAAAAAGAAATAAAAGAAAGGCTTTAATTAAAAAGTTTATCATGTTTTCGAGGAATGGAGTATTTCCTGGGGAACTCCCCTATATACTTACAACTCTAATTATAGAGTAGGAATACCAATAATTTTAAAATGTTATTATTTTACAATTTATCTATAATATATATAAAACTACGTGTTTGGAAAAAAAATAATTATAGTATTTAATTTAATAGTATTAGTTAAAAAAGTTGAACAAAATAAAAGTTTTGATAATTTTACATTTAAAAATAATTATAATTTAATAGATTTGTGATAATTATACATTTAAAAATTGTTAGAATTTAAATTATAATTATTAATTTTAAAAATTGTTCTAATTTTAAAATAAAGTTATTAGTTGAATAAAATTCTAAGTATAAAATATAGGAAAAAATGTTGTGATAATTTTATTTATGTAAAATAGAGTTATTATTTCAATAGAATTCTAAGCATATTAATTATCACAAAATTAATATTAGAGTTAATTAGTTATTATTTTGAATAATGTTACTTTACATTAATTACATAAAATAAAACCATATTGTATGTTGAATATGTTAAAATTTCTTTAATTATTATTTGAAAATTTTCTATTATAATATTTAAATTGATAAGTTAATATATTTTGATTATATTCAATAATTAAGAAAAAAATAATATCTTATGCTAATTACTTCAATTAAAAATACAATATTTAAAAACTAATTAAATATTAATCACGTTAATCACATGTAATACATGTGGCATTAAAAACTAATCAATTAAAAAATGCTAGTCTCTTTCTGGAAATGAAAATATAATAATCCAATTTTTTTTAAAATACTAGTAATTTTAATTGTTCTGTTTGGATAAATAAATAGGAAAATTAAGTTTTTAAAATTTTAAAAATTAAAAAATATTATAAAAAATAATGATATTAGAAATAATAACATGAGTGATATTCAATAAAAAATCTGTAAAAATTTATAAATATTTTTGATAAAATAAAATGTTTAAAATATATATTAGATGTAAATACAAAATAAAATTTGAAGTTTAGTTTTTTTATTTTAAAGTGGAATATAAAAAGAATTATGAGGAATTTAAAATATATATTTTAAAGAGATAAAATTATAATGAGATGGTTGATTTTAATGAGATAAAATTATAATTTAAGGTTACGTGTTTTTTTTAGAATTTTAATGGTTGATTTTAGGTTTTTTTTTAATTTGTGCTTATAATTGTTATCAGTTTTTTTAATATTTAATTGTTGATTTAAATATTTTCAAATTTTATTTATTTTTTGTTATGTTTTTCTTGGCATATAGTTTTAATGTTTTTCCGTGGAACAATTTAATTATTTTAATTAAAGTTAAATTAAATTAGAGATGATATGTAGAATAATATTTATATATCTTAAAAAATTAATAATATGATATTATTTTATTGATATCTAAAATTTATATATTTTAGGATTATTTTAATGTAGGTTATTTATTTAGGCAAATAATAGGGCAAATATTGATCTTCTCAATTTTGAACCTTTTCTTTCGTTCTTGAAACAGTGTTTTGTAACGCTGGCTTTCTTCATTTTGTCGAAAATATAATGCACTCCTCCCCTCCCATGTTCGACTGAAAATGAAGGAATTTGGGTTTGAAAAATCAAAAGCTTCTCTGGTTATGATTGCAATGCAACATTGGCTTGCTTAGTTTGAGAGACTAAAAATGGATATATATATATATATAGGAACTGTTGCATCAATATTATTATGAGCTTAAAATCCTGTACCATTTAAACTTTAATTCTTTTATAATTTTTCTAATTATGATTACTGCTATTAAATTTCTATAGAAAACTACATTAGGTACTAAATTTTACCTCTTTAAACTTTGAGCATCTATAAAACTTCCCTTTGTTCCATGGGGTGTTGGAACTACATATAGGAGTCCTCAAACTACAACGGAAAAAAATGGCCCTTTCTTGATTCATTGATTTTGAACTTGAGGAAAACATAATTTCAAATGAGAGACTTTTGAGTTTTCATCAAATGAGGGATTTTTGAGTTTTAGGTGAAAAAAATCTATGGGTTTTACAAGGATTTAATGCATTTGTTTTCAAATAAGATGGGTTTCAACCTATGGGTTTTATTTTTCAGACCCAAATTCCTTTCTTTTCAGTCGAATATGGGAGGGTGGAGAGCATTATATTTTCGGCAAATGAAGAAGAAAGCCGCTATTGAAGAACACTATTTCAAGAACGAAAGAAAAAGGTTAAAAAGTGAGAAGATCAATATTTACCCTATTAAGTAACATTGTTTCCCTAATAAATAAAATATTTATTTTAATTAAAAGCACTTATATTCCATTTCATTTCTATATGTGGAAAAATTAAAATTAAAATTAAAAATTCCACTTCATCTTACACACGTCATCTTATGATTGGTTGAATCTGTCAATTCATTAAAATGGTAACAACATATCTCCAAATACCAAAATATATAATTTTTATCAAACATCAAGACTACATTGGACAAAAAAAATATAGGTACCACATTAGAAAAAATTACTAAATTCAAATACCAAATTATATATTATACCAAATGAAATTTAAGCTACTCAAATCTTTTCTTGAAAGTTTCTCATAAATTTTAAAATTCTATTTTATTTTCAACCTTGTTGGTTTAGTTGTACTATAGGCTGCGATTAAGCAAATGGCTCCCCTTAATCAGATAGCCCCATCAAAACAAAACATCTTATTTTACATTTAAGACAAAAATCCAAAGGAAGTCAAGGTGCATGAGCTAGATATCAATATGATAACAAGCAATATGACTTTTTGTTGGCAAGTATGTCATCAAATTAATCAATTACGAATATGAGTTGAATAGTTTGAGGCGTGTTGAACACTATTCTTAAGGATATTTCATCGTATAATGTATCCCTAATATTTAACAAGCTTTTTTATTATAAAAGGGAACAAGAATTAGCAATAAATCAAAGTAGAAAATATTTAGCAAACTTAAAAGGACAAGAGGATGAGCGAGAGGAGAATGATAAAGTTTTTTTTAGGGTTATTTAGAGTGAAAGTGAACCATGGTATGTATAGGACTTTTCTGGACAAAAATAATAAAGATAAATAGATTTTACTTAGCCAAAAATAGTTAAAAAAAAGGTTTTTACGAATTTGCACTGGGTTAAATATAGCTTCAGCCCATAAGTTATTTTTAGGTAGGCTAAATATAGGTGTTACTAGTTAAGTAAATTACTTTTCTTAGACTCTAAAAAAATTCAATAAAAAAGTTCAAAAACAAAATGGCTCGAATGCCACGATATATCACGTGCAAGAAAATCCACCGATTTACACTAAATTGGTCATTCGGTCCCAATTCTCATGCACGTAAGTCCACCCTCTCAACTTGGTTTGTACTAGCCCAATAAAGTGTATTGGCTTATAACAATTGTCTCAAAATTTTTCTTTAAGGAGTGTGGGGGTTTGGTAATGTTGGAATATCTCAATTTTCCCAACAACCCCCGTATATTTCAAAAGAACTAAGGATAAAATTTTGTTGAGTATCTTTTATTTAGATATAATGCATCGAATCTAGTGTCTTTTGGACTATGAACTAGAAAGAATAAGACATAATTTACATAATAACTGGTGAGGCATAAAGTTTCTAAACCAAGAATTCTTTATGTAAATTAAAATTCTCATTAATCGCATTATACCTATACTATTGATATTCAACGCAGTTGTGTGTTAATAGGCTGTTTGCGTCTTTAGTTCTTCATGAGTGCTCTAGAGACTTTGCAAGAAATCTTATAAAAGCGCCCCACTCCACACTCATATAGGTCAATCCATCAAGTATATTCTGTAGATTAATGCACCACCTTTAAAAGATATGAATTTGATTAAGAGTTTGTACTCATCCTCAATTTCATTGTAGTTACTCATCCTCAATTTCATTGTAGTTTTAGCATTATTTACCCCATAAAGGGATATAATTTTTATAGTGCTTAATAAATCAACTAATGACTTTGTTATTACCTAGATAAACCTAATTCAAGGGATCTCCAATAACATATGTTGAATTTTCATCATTGTTGATATCACCATTTGCCAGTAGTCTCATTCCATTTGATGTTTCATTTACTAGTTTCTTCCCTAGGGGTTTAGTCAAAGGATTGACCAAATTTACTTCTTACTATATAATCTATGGGTTATAACTCCATTTTTTTGCATTTATTTTGTCACGTAATGTGTCAGACAAATATGTCTATTTTTATCATTGAAAGTTTTATTCTTGACAATGGTTATTGTCGATTGGCAATCACAATGTATTGATACAGAAGTTGTTGGCTTTATACCTAATGAAATACTTGCTAAGAAGTTTTTCAATGAATAGTCCTTATTACTAGTTAATTTCAAAGCAATAAACTCTGACTCCATGGTAGATTTTGCTATTATAGTTTGTTGGGCCGAAATCCACAATATGGCACCACCATCAATGGAGAATATATATTCTCTAGTTGATTTTATCACATCTAAATTTGAAATCCAGTTAGTGTTATTGTATCCTTCTATTGCAATAATAAATCCACTAAATAAGATGCCATGGCACTCTCTAAATATTTCATAGATCTAATTATAGCATCCCAATATTTATGATTTGGGTTTTGCGGCTTACTTGACATACATCATATATTATATTTGGTTGAGTAAAATTCATGACATGCATCAGACTTCTAATAATCTACGTATACTTTGATTGAGCAATATGCTCACCTTTATTTTTTCTCAATTGAGTGTTACCATCATAAGGAGTACTCACTAGTTTGACATCAAAGTGTTGAAATTTTTTTTAGAAGTTTCTCAACATAATGTTCTTGTGATAACATTATGCTATCACATTTCCTTATTATTTTAACACCCAATTTTACATTTGCTTCCCGAATATCTTTCATGTCAAATTTGAAAGCAAGAAATCTCTTTATCCCAAGTACTAACTTATAATTAATACTAAAAATTAACATATAATTATCATATAACCAGATAATCACACAATTACAATTAACAAGTTCTATATATATTTTGATCAAATTTCTCATGCCACTAATTAGGTGCTTGTTTCCAGCTATATAAGTATTTGAGAAGACTTGAAACGACATAACCTTTAGGTTGTTTCATATAAATTTATTTTTATTGATTCTCTATTAATAAAAGCTATTTTACCATCCATTTGGGGTACAAAACATTTGTGTATAGACACCAAAGTAATTAAAATACGAATTGAACAAATCCTTGTTACTGGAGCATAGATTTTAAAATATTTTATTTTATTTTTTTGTTTTTGTGAAAAACCTTGTGCAACCATTCTAGCTTTGTATTTCCCAATAGAACCATTAGATTTAAATTTATTTTTAAAAATCTACTTATGACCAATAGGTTTTGCTCCAGGAGGTAAATAAACTAATTCCTATTATTATTATTATTATTATTTGTAAAATAAAATCAAGTTTTATTTTAATAGAAATTGCTTTAGAATAAGTTAATGAATCATTGTACACCAAACAGGTATAAAAATCATTTCTAAAAGATTTTTCCACCTCTAGGTATTTTAGACCTTCTCAAATCCTCATATTCATGGTTATTTTTATAATAAGTGTATGAGAAATATTATCTATTATTAAAGAAAAATTGCTCATAAAATTCAACATTTTTTTCAAGAATAATATTACAGTTAAGCACATCACTATTCACAATAAAAAATCCATATACAACACTATATTTAGCATGCAACCAAAGCTCATATTTCTTTTCTTTAATCTTTACACACCTTTACATATTCAAACATTTTAAGTTAGAAATGATAATATTCAAAACGTAAGGTGTCTTATCATTCTCATAAGAAATCTAACATACAAATGATGTGCAAATAATTTTAAAGTATATTTGAATTAAAAATCATACATTTTAAAAAGTATTTTAATGCCCTAATTTTGTTTCAGTTACACAATGACATGCATCTTCAGAACTTCCATTATTAACATGCCACATAAATCATGAAATTTCAATCAGGTAAGCAATAAGCTAGCATTATCATTATTAATTTCTAAATCAAACAACAAATAATATATGTTATAGCCCAATTTTGCCCACTTTTAGACCTCAACCCTTCAGCCCAATAACCCCAACAGCCCAAAACCCAATAAATAAATAAACCATTACAAATTAACCCAACAACCTAGCCCAATTCAAAATACTAGCCCAAAAACTAAAACATCTTTCAGCAGCAAACCCTTCCCCAAGATGTAGCCACCAAAGTTCAGCCGCATGCCCCCTCTGCCTTTGGCCATCACGTGCACCACCCACACCTGACACACCTGCAACAGAGACAAAAGCAACAGCATGCGAGGGATGGGGGAAAGAATAAACAAAAGAAGACAGGAAAGGAATGGAGAAACATGCAAAGCAAAAGCAAAACAAGCAGAGAGCAGTGAAAATCACATGTAATCGGCTATAAAAGCCGAAAGAGAATCAATGTAACAGAGGGGGAATTTTGATCAATACAAAGAATTTATCTTCATTTTTGCATCAATATTAGCAGATTAAAACCAAGAAAGAAAGTGGATAGCATCGAATACAAACCAAAAATCTCAGAAATCGAAAGCTAAAAAATACCTAAAGGTTATCTTATCTTCTTTATTATTTTACTCTTATTTTTATTTTTATTTTATTTTTCCCTTTTTTCGAATCTATTAATCTATATATATACGTCATAATAAAAAAATATAATAAAAATATATATACAAAACAAATATTAAAAAAAATTACCTTTTCCGGCCACCGACAGACTGCGGCCGACGGTCAGCCGGTGACCGGCCCTTGGCCGGATTCCCCTTCCCCCTCCCTTCTCTCTCCCTTCTCTCTTCCCTCTTTCTTCTTTTTTTATTTCCCTCTCCCCAAATGATTTTTTTTGGTTATTTTAGGCCTTATAAAGCCCTCCAAAATGACGTCGTTTTGGGGGCTACACTTAAGCCCCAAAACGACGTCGTTTTGGCCATGCCCGACCCATCCGACCCGACCCACCAGGAGGATCCGCGTGTTTTGTTTGAATGGGTTATTTATGTGCGCGGTCCTTCCGCTTTTTCAAGGTTTTGCAATTAAGTCATTTTTTGTTTTCAATTTGGCCCTATAATTTTTCACGCTTTTCGATTTAGTCCCCGCTAATGTGCTGCGTTTTAATGGGAAGGAATAATTGCTGTTTCGGTCCCCCTATGTTTTGTGCGCGCTCAAATAAGCCCTTTTCTCTTTATTTCCTTTCACATTTGCCCCAAAACTTTGTTATTGGTTCAATTTAGTCCTTTTTTATTTGTTTTTGTTTCTTTATTAAATATTACATTTTTGTATTTCAATATTATTATTATTATTATTATCATTATTATTGTACATTAGTGTATATCTTCATGTATGTATATATATATAGTAATATTTTTATTACTTTATTTTAATATTTTATTATAATAGCTTTTGTATTTCAATATTATTATTATTATTATTATTAACATTACTATATATTCTTATTAGATGTGTATATATATATTACTGTTTTTAATGACTTTATTTTAATATCATTTTATTATATTTACTTTTTGTATTGTGTTACATGGTTATTATTATATTTATTAGTGTATGCCTCTTACCCCCGTATATATTTTTAGTACGTATTAATAGTCAATTTTTTAATATATATTATATGAATAATTTATATATAATATTATGTATATATTTTAGTATTATCAGTTATATATCTTTATACTATATTATCTAATACTATTATTTATATATATATGTATAAGTATGTGTGTAGTGTACAAAATAGTTTTATTATTATTATTATCATTTCTAAGGTATGTATGTATTGTATACGTTCTATATATGTTATATATATTTTTAATATTACTAGTTATATATAGTTCTTATACATTCCCATGTACATATTTTTATATTATCTTATGTATATATTACCTTATATTATTATTACTAAATGTACTTTATATTTGTTCATGTTTGGTTTTCTCTTTTAAATATTATTATTATTGTTTTGCTACTGTTCTAGTATTATGTTAACATTTTTCATTGATAATGTCATTGTTTGCATCTTTGATTTATTTTAAATTCTTATTTCATGAATATTTTTTATGTTTAATTACTAATCGAGGCAATATATCGATTTAACATTAAGTCGTAAATTTCATCGCTATGTTGGATGGAATTTGTCGGCTCATGTTAAAACGGTATATCCTTCTCAAAAATCAAAAATTGAAAGTTCTTGTTTTTTAAATCGGATCACGATTGGAATTTAAATTGAACTAGCATTTTTGAAAATTAAGACAACACATGTTTAAAAGATACCAATTTTGGGCGTCGCGAGGGTGCTAACACCTTCCTCGCGCGTAACTGAGTCCCGAGCCCTACTTTATCTCTGATTTTAACGTAGACCTAAACTCGGCCTTCTTTTGTTTTTAAAAATAAATTTATTAAGTGTCCGATCACACCTATAAAAAGGATCGGTGGCGACTCTCCTCTTTATTTCCGTTTTTCAGTTTATGTTTCAAAAAAATCAAACTTCAGTTTTCAAGTTTTCAATAAATTGCCACAATTAGCGACCAAGCTAAAATTTTTTACGTCGCTACAGCTGGCGACTCCGCTGGGGACTTCTATTTTTGAGAGTCGAGTTGAATTAAACGCGTGTTGTCAAAATTTTCAAATTTTCGTGTTCAAATTAATATTTAATCATGATCCTTAAGTTTTGTTTTCGAAAAAAATCATACATACATATCTCCTAATTTGTTTTATCTTTTGTTTTTCAGCTTTAAGTTTTACGGTTTTAGTTTTGTAGTTTTAAAATAAATGAAAGGTTTGCAAGTTTCTCTCCACGCACTGTGCACTTGCATTTCGCATAACATGAGCTCTCAACCTGGGCCCCGTCCGTTTAAGTGAAAGTAAACGCTACGCCTTTATGAGTTAACTCGTCCCTTCGCACAGGCTAGTGAATACTTTTAGGTTACATATGACTTATGCTTTCGTGAGTTAACTCGTCCCTCCGCATAAGCATAAGTAAATGTAATCCCTCGAATTGAACTCGTGAGCCTATGATGGGCTACAACCGAGGCTTTGTACTAGTTTTAGTAGACGATAGTACGAACAATTCAAGTACCTATCTAGAACCAAAATCGCATATAGTGAACCGTACGAGCCCCCTAACTAGAGCCATGCCGAACCTCCGCTCGTTTAGTAGTCACCAAAATAAAGTGCACGGGAGAAACGCCTCTCACCTTTTATTTCTTTGACATTTGTACTTTTATTTGGATTTTCCGTAATTCATATTTGTTTTACTAACCAAGGAATTTGTCTTTGTTTTTATTTTGCATCATGCATTAGAAGCATCATATTAGGAAGGTGTTAACTAGAGATCGGTTGCCAAAAACGGGTTTCTGATAGAGGAGTCAATTACACGAGTGACCGAAACGTTGTGTAATAGACTCTTTTGATTAAAGAAATGCCTAAATAGGGGCTATCTTGAAATTAACACCAATTTCTTGCATTTCTCTCATGACTAACATTCATTTGACATTTATGCATTCATTCATGCATTCATTCATTCATTGTATCTCCCATACTCGTTCGCTGAGGTTAAAACATACAATTCGCAGTTGTAATACCACAAGACTAGAACCACGTCATTCGTATAGAACGCGCTGACAAACTAGAGCAATGGAGGCCGAATTCAATGAAAGGATTGAAAGGATGGAAAGAATTCAAAATGAATTACAAGAGCAATTGGCCAAATCGCAGCAAGAGACAAGAGACTTAATGGTGAGATCCCGAGAAGAATCGCTCGAGCATAAGGATCAAATGGCCAAGATGATGGAAATGATGTCAGCTTTAGTTAAGGGAAAGAGACCTATGAACCCTAACGTTGTGGAACCACAGTCAAGGGTCAATCTCGATCAAGATTTGCCCCATCCTTCAGGATTTACTCCACCGCGCGCCCACGTAACACAAAGAGGATACACTCAATGGGAACTTACAGGCCCGGAGCAACAACCTGCACCACCAGTTAACTTGGGACAAGGAATGTTCGTGTCGAACCCAGGGCCTAGTCCTGCTGATCCACTAATTCCAGATTCGGATGACCCAGCAGAGATAGCTAGGTTGAAATTAGATAATCATGATGCAAATGAAAAGTATAGAAGTATAGAGGAAAAACTCAAAGCGATAGAAGGCACTAAAGTCTTCTCCACACTAGGTGTCAAAGAACTCAGTTTGGTACCCGATCTAATTTTGCCTCCGAAGTTCAAGGTGCCTGATTTTGAAAAGTATGATGGGACAAGGTGCCCAAAAGCACATCTCATCATGTTCTGCCGGAAGATGACCGGCTATGTGAATGAAGATAAGCTACTCATACATTGTTTTCAAGATAGTCTAGCAGGATCGGCTCTTCGGTGGTACAACTAGCTTAGTAGGGAAAAGATCCGATCCTGGAAGGACTTGGCATTAGCGTTCTGTGAGCAGTACAAGCATGTATCGGATATGGTGCCAGACCGGATGACCTTGCAAATGATGGAGAAAAAGTCGTTAGAGAGTTTTAGACAGTATGCGCAGAGATGGAGGGATGTCTCGGCCCAAGTGGAACCCCCACTAACAAAAACGGAGATAACCGTTCTTTTTATCAACACCTTAAAGGCACCGTTTTATGACAAACTAGTGGGAAGTGCCACGAAGGATTTTGCGGATATTGTAATATCCGGTGAGCTCATAGAGAATGCCGTCAAGAACTGTAGAATGGAAGGTTCAGAAGGTTCAAAAAGGGCAGCGCCCATGAAGAAGAAAGAACCAAAAGCCCACATGGTGGGAATGGGAAGCCGTTATGCCCCTAATCCATATCCAAACCGACCCTGACCTCGAAATTATCCACCCCCAAATTTCTATTATCCCCTTCAAACCCCTTACTACCAAGCACCACCTCTTTCCTACCCCGTATACGCCACGAACAACCAAAGACCCGTCACCACATTCCCACAAAATACGGTACTCACTCAAAGCCAGCCCAGAAACGAACCAAGACCAGCAAGGCCTAATCTTGAGAGACCGCAATTTACTCCCATCCCTGTGTCGTATGGGGAATTGTACCCAAAAATTTTAGAGAAACAGTTGATTTCTCCCCATTATATGGCACCCCTGAAACCCCCGTACTCGAAATGGTACGATCCAAATGCTAGTTGTGCATACCATGTGGGGAACCAGAGGCATTCTACAGAAAACTGTCTTGCTTTTAAAAAGAGAGTTTAAGGTCTTATTGATGCGGGTATTCTACGATTTGATAGTGCTAGCAACGCGGTTGAAAATTCCTTCCCTAACCATACTGAAGAGAAGGTGAGCACGGTTATAAATGTTATTGACAAATAAGCTGACGCAAGTAAAGGTGTCTCAAGAATACGCCCTTGTCCCCCCGGTTTCATGTTGAACAATTGGACTGTCGATGACCTTCTTGTAGTTTATAAGTCTTCAGAGTAATGCTCAAACATTAACATTCTATTGTATCCTTAGATATAATAGAATTCTTTTGCAAGAGCTTGCATTCGCTCTTTATCATTCAAATGAATATCAATGAAGATGCATTTTGTCACGATCTTTCGCATTATCACTAACTTCATAATCATCTTCTCATTTCATAGCTTATCTGTACATTTGCCTCATACCATGCCATAACATTTCGTTTGTTGGTTCCAATACTTGGATGCCTCTCTATAGTTTCCTTTTCCATTCAACTTTCAGGTGCTCAAATATCCATTGCATGAACAAACCCGTTACGAGTCCTGAAATCAATTTTGAGAAGGCTGTTTGTTTAGGAGAATTTGAAGCCGAAGAAAAAGACTATGTCTCGTCTCCTGACTTGCTAAGAATGGTGGAATAAGAGGATAAACAGATTTTGCCTCATCAAGAATCTGTTGAAACAATAAATCTGGGAACTGAAGAAAGGAAGCAAGAAGTGAAGATTGGGACTTCTATTTCAGGGGGCACCAGGCATTATTTGATTGCTTTGCTCCGCGAGTACAAAGATGTATTCGCATGGTCATATCAGGACATGCCAGGATTGGAAGAAGATGTAGCGGTCCATAAACTCCCATTAAAGTCAGAATGCAAGCCCATTCAACAAAAGCTAAGACGGATGAGACCTGAGATGTTGTTGAAGATAAAAGAGGAAGTCAAGAAGCAATTTGATGTTGGCTTCCTACAAGCCTCCAAATATCCAGAATGGGTGGCTAACATAGTCCCGGTACCAAAGAAAGATGGCAAAGTACGAATGTGCGTGGATTATCGTGACCTGAATCGAGCAAGTCCTAAAGATAATTTTCCCTTACCACACATTGATACGTTGGTGGATAACACAGCAAAACATTTATTGTTTTCTTTCATGGACGGATTCTCGGGGTATAATCAGATCAAGATGGCCCCTGAGGATATGGAGAAAACTACCTTCGTAACAATGTGGGGAACATTCTGCTACAAGGTGATGCCATTTAGGTTAAAGAATGCTGGGGCAACATATCAAAGGGCTATGGTGACGTTATTCCATGACATGATGCACAAAGAAATAGAGGTCTACGCCAACGATATGATTGCTAAATCCCGAGGGGAAGAAGAGCATGTAGTGAACCTGAAGAAGTTGTTTGATAGACTGAGAAAGTTCCAGCTAAAGCTTAATCTGGCCAAATGTACGTTTGGGGCTACCTCGGGAAAATTGTTGGGTTTCCTTGTCAGTGAAAGAGGTATCGAGGTTGATCCAGATAAAATAAAAGCTATTCAAGAGTTACCACCTCCGCGCACACAAAAGGAAGTCAGAGGATTTTTAGGGAGGTTAAACTACATCGCCCGATTCATCACTCAACTTACTAACCAATGCGACCCAATTTTTTGGCTTCTTCGAAAAAATAACCTGGGAGAATGGAATGAGGAATGCCAGGTAGCTTTTGATAAGATAAAACAATAATTATCTAGTCCTCCAATACTAGTACCGCCAACTCCGGGAAGACCATTAATTTTGTATCTGACAGTGTTCGAAAATTCAAGGGGTTGCGTACTGGGGCAACATGACGAGTTAGGAAAGAAAGAAAAAGCGATCTACTACCTCAGTAAAAAGTTGACTGAATACGAGGCAAAGTATTCATCCATTGAAAAATACTGTTGCGCTCTGGTTTGGGTAGCTCGGAGACTCAGGCAATATATGTTGTATAATACAACATGGTTAATTTCAAAGCTAGATCCAATAAAGTACATGATGGAATCACCTGCACTCTTAGGAAGAATGGCACGGTGGCAGATCTTACTATCGGAATACGACATTGCCTATGTAAGTCAGAAGGTGATAAAGGGGAGCGCAATAGCTGACTTTTTAGCAACTCGAACAATGGATGAATATGAGCCATTGAGATTTGATTTCCCGGATAAAGATTTGATGTGCATTACAGAAAAAGAGGGCGAGTCATCCAAAAAGAAGTCATGGAAGATGAGCTTTGATGGTGCATCGAACGCATTGGGGCATGAGATTGGAGCAGTCTTAGTATCACCAGAAGGGAATCATTACCCACTCACTGCCAGGCTGAATTTCTTCTGTACCAATAACATAGCGGAATATGAGGCATGTATCATGGGACTTCGTGCAGCTATTGAACGAAACGTCAAAACTTTAGAGGTATACGGAGACTCAGCCTTGGTGATTTACTAAATCCGTGGAGATTGGGAAGTGAGAGACTCGAAACTGGTTAAATACAGAGATCTAGTGGCAGAGTTGGTTAAAAAATTCGAAGAAATAACTTTTAATTACCTCCCACGAGAAGAAAACCAACCGGCTGATACCCTGGCCACTTTGGCTTCAATGTTCAAAGCAAACAGGTAAACAGAAATAATGCCTCTTCAAATGAGCATATATGAAGTCCTTGCACATTGTTTCAGCATTGAGAAAGAGACAGATGGACGACCATGGTTCCATGATGTCTTAGAATATATCAAGAATCAAAAGTATCCCGAACAAGCAAACGAGAACGACAAAAGAACAATCAAAAGAATGGCAGCGGGATTCGTTCTTGATGGGGACATCCTGTACAGAAGAGGAAAAGATCAGGTGCTCTTGAGATGCGTAGATGCTGTTGAAGCCAGAAAAATACTTAAAGATGTCCATGAGGGAATTTGCGGGACACATGCCAATGGTTTCACTATGGCCAGGAAGATTATAAGACTCAGATATTACTGGTTGTCGATGGAAAGTGACTGCATTAATTTCGCACGAAAATGCCACAAATGTCAAATTTATGGGAATAAAATTCATGTAGCCCCTTTGCCTCTTCACGTCATGACTTTTCCGTGGCCTTTTTCTATGTGGGGCATGGATGTTATAGGGACAATTTCTTCAAAAGATTCTAATGGACACCGATTCATTTTGTGGTTATTCACGTCTAAAGGCAATTTGTCATGGACAAATGTACCAGAAGAGAATGATCGCGGCTCATGACAAGGAAATACGGCCAAGAGAATTCCACGAAGGAGAACTCGTGCTGAGAAAGATTCTCCCAATACAAAGAGACCTGCGAGGAAAATGGGCACCGAATTGGGAAGGACCATACGTCGTAAAGAAGGCATTCTTGGGCGGAGCTTTGATTCTCACTGAGATGGATGGGAAGGAGTTACCGAGTCTAGTGAACTTAGATGCTGTAAAGAAATATTATGCTTGAAAAAGGAAACCAAGATGAAAACCCGAAAGGGCATCTTAAAAAAAAAGAGAGAAAAAAGGGATCAAGGTGAAAACCTGAAAAGGGCATCTTGATTAAACACAAAAGATTAGGATGAAAACTCGAAAGGGCATTCTAATGAAGCAAACCGGGCTTAAAGAACAAGGCGTTTTGAACGGTGGGTCAAATAGTGAGACTACAGTATTTGAAGCATTTCTGAAAGCTCGAAATCTTCTTCGCAAGAAGCCATGCTCGAAAAGATTCTTGATTGAGGAACGTGGAAGAGTTCATGCATTGAATATCTAGAGCATTTGTATTCGTTGAATGCAATCCCTTTTCTCTTTATGACACTTTTTTACTATTATTGGTTAACTTTCTTTGTTTACTACATTTGAAATGAATAAATGCGAGGTATCCTTTTGTCCCTACCTGACCATTTTTTTCATGCATCTCATTATGTGGTTTGTTTACACGATAAATAGTGAAATGACATACTCTAAACAAAAGAAATGTTAAGCATTACCCAGGTAAGAATTTGATAAGTACAAGAGCCTCAACGCAAGGACAAAACTCAACCAGGGGAAAAAGAGTGATATCTGGGAAATACAGATTATTCGTGAGGCTTGAGGATGGGTACAGAGCCTGAAGAGAAAGTCAAGAGTCGAAACAATGAGCACAAATCATCAAAAATCGTGACGAAAAAGGGATATATGACAAACATGCCTAAAGCTCATATCATAATCATGTAGGCATAAATGCATTTAAGACGAACATGTGCATATCATGATAACATCATGCATGACATTTACAGGTACTCCAGTAGAGTAAGAGGATGTAATGATGGTTGTATTTAATCAAAGGAAAAGACACCTGAGTTCCACCAGATGACATGTTTTGGTAATCTAATGTTTTTATTTCTGTTCCAAAGATCAACTCATATTACGAGAGGTGAGTTAAGCCTCGGGGCACGCTGTGGTTTTTTCAATTACTGTTTGTCAAAAATCAACTCATACTGCGAGAGGTGAGTTGAGCCTCAGGACATGCTGAGGTAATTTCAATTTTTGTTTTCTCCAATTTATGTTTTCAAAAATCAACTCATATTGCGAGAGGTGAGTTGAGCCTCGGGACACGCCGAGATATTGTCAATTTTTTATGTTTCAAAAATCAACTCATATTGCGAGAGGTGAGTTGAGCCTCAGGACACGCTGAGGTATTTTCAATTTCTGTTTTTCAATTTCTGTCCTTCAAAAAATCAACTCATATTGCGAGAGGTGAGTTGAGCCTCAGGACATGCTGAGGTATTTTCAATTGATGATTTGCAAATTTTGTTTTCAAAAAATCAACTCATATTGCGAGAAGTGAGTTGAGCCTTGACTCGCGTGCTGCGTTATTTTTAATTTCTGTTTTAATGTATGTTTTTAAAGAGTCAACTCATATTGCGAGAAGTGAGTTGAGCTCAGGATCACACACCAAGTACAGATAAGATTGGAGCTGATTAAGGACACCAGAACTTGTCTCCTTTAAAATGCAGTGAAGTTGATCGAGGATATCAGATCTTGCCTTTCTAAGTTGCAGAAGAAAATACTATAAACCTTACCTCACTAAAGTGATAGAAGAGTAGATTGAAGCCGCAAGTCTCATATAATTGAAGTCACATTAGAGAAGATCAAAGTTACAAGGCATATATCAGAAGATGCAGTGGATTGAACCAAAGCTGCAAGATACGGTGGACTGGAAGGAGACTACTTGAGCAAAAAGAACACCAAAGAAGTCAAGACTTAGCAAGACCACGCAAAATTGGCCTTTCTTTGTGTCTTTGCTCTATTCCCGTTACACAACAATGAGCAAAGAGGGGCAGCTGGTATAGCCCAATTTTGCCCACTCTTAGACCTCAACCCTTCAGCCCAATAACCCCAACAGCCCAAAACCCAATAAATAAATAAACCATTACAAATTAACCCAACAACCTAGCCCAATTCAAAATACTAGCCCAAAAACTAAAACATCTTTCAGCAGCAAACCCTTCCCCAAGATGCAGCCACTAAAGTTCAGCCGCATACCCCCTCTACCTTTGGCCATCACGTGCACCACCCACACCTGACACACCTGCAACAGAGACAAAAACAACAGCATACGAGGGATGGGGGAAAGAATAAACAAAAGAAGACAGGAAAGGAATGGAGAAACATGCAAAGCAAAAGCAAAACAAGCAGAGAGCAGTGAAAATCACATGTAATCGGCTATAAAAGCCGAAAGAGAATCAATGTAACGGAGGGGGAATTTTGATCAATACAAAGAATTTATCTTCATTTTTGCATCAATATTAGCAGATTAAAACCAAGAAAGAAAGTGGATAGCATCGAATACAAACAAAAAATCTCAGAAATCGAAAGCTAAAAAATACCTAAAGGTGATCTTATCTTCTTTATTATTTTACTCTTATTTTTATTTTTATTTTATTTTTTTCCCCTTTTTCGAATCTATTAATCTATATATATACATCATAATAAAAAAATATAATAAAAATATATATACAAAACAAATATTAAAAAAAAATTACCTTTTCCGGCCACCGACGGACTGCGGCCGACGGTCGGCCGGTGACCGGCCCCTGGCCGGATTCCCCTTCCCCCCTCCCTTCTCTCTCCCTTCTCTCTTCCCTCTCTCTTCTTTTTTTCATTCCCTCTCCCCAAATGATTTTTTTGGTTATTTTAGGCCTTATATAGCCCTCCAAAACGACGTCGTTCTGGGGGCTACACTTAAGCCCCAAAACGACGTCGTTTTGGCCATGCCCGACCCATCCGACCCGACCCACCAGGAGGATCCGCATGTTTTGTTTGAATGGGTTATTTATGTGCGTGGTCCTTCCGCTTTTTCAAGGTTTTGCAATTAAGTCATTTTTTGTTTTCAATTTGGCCCTATAATTTTTCACGCTTTTCGATTTAGTCCCCGCTAATGTGCTGCATTTTAATGGGAAGGAATAATTGCTGTTTCGGTCCCCCTATGTTTTGTGCGCACTCAAATAAGCCCTTTTCTCTTTATTTCCTTTCACATTTGCCCCAAAACTTTGTTATTGGTTCGATTTTAGTCCTTTTTTATTTGTTTTTGTTTCTTTATTAAATATTACATTTTTTGTATTTCAATATTATTATTATTATTATTATTATTATTATTATTATTATCATTATTATTGTACATTAGTGTATATCTTCATGTATGTATATATATATGTAGTAATATTTTTATTACTTTATTTTAATATTTTTATTATAATAGCTTTTGTATTTCAATATTATTATTATTATTATCATTAACATTACTATATATTCTTATTAGATGTGTATATATATATTACTGTTTTTAATGACTTTATTTTAATATCATTTTATTATATTTACTTTTTTGTATTGTGTTACATGGTTATTATTATTATATTTATTAGTGTATGCCTCTTACCCCCGTATATATTTTTAGTACGTATTAATAGTCAATTTTTTTAATATATATTATATGAATAATTTATATATAATATTATGTATATATTTTAGTATTATCAGTTATATATCTTTATACTATATTATCTAATACTATTATTTATATATATATGTATAAGTATGTGTGTAGTGTACAAAATAGTTTTATTATTATTATTATCATTTCTAAGGTATGTATGTATTGTATACGTTCTATATATGTTATATATATTTTTAATATTACTAGTTATATATAGTTCTTATACATTCCCATGTACATATTTTATATTATCTTATGTATATATTACCTTATATTATTATTACTAAATGTACTTTATATTTGTTCATGTTTGGTTTTCTCTTTTAAATATTATTATTATTGTTTTGCTACTGTTCTAGTATTATGTTAACATTTTTCATTGATAATGTCATTGTTTGCATCTTTGATTTATTTTAAATTCTTATTTCATGAATATTTTTATGTTTAATTACTAATCGAGGCAGTATATCGATTTAACATTAAGTCGTAAATTTCATCGCTATGTTGGATGGAATTTGTCGGCTCATGTTAAAACGGTATATCCTTCTCAAAAATCAAAGATTGAAAGTTCTTGTTTTTTTAAATCGGATCATGATTGGAATTTAAATTGAACTAGCATTTTTGAAAATTAAGACAACACATGTTTAAAAGATACCAATTTTGGGCGTCGTGAGGGTGCTAACACCTTCCTCGCGCGTAACTGAGTCCCGAGCCCTACTTTATATCTGATTTTAACGTAGACCTAAACTCGGCCTTCTTTTGTTTTTAAAAATAAATTTATTAAGTGTCCGCTCACACCTATAAAAAGGATCTGTGGCGACTCTCCTCTTTATTTCCGTTTTTCAGTTTATGTTTTAAAAAAATCAAACTTCAGTTTTCAAGTTTTCAATAAATTGCCACAATTAGCGACCAAGCTAAAATTTTTTACGTCGCTACAGTTGCCGACTCCGCTGGGGACTTCTATTTTTGAGAGTCGAGTTGAATTAAACGCGTGTAATTATAACCTTGTCACATTCTAAGGAAACTCTTCAGCTTTTCCTAATAATCTAATACAAACCAAATTGGTTTAAACATATGGAAGATAAGGCACCCCACTTAGGCTAAGGTCGTTCTAGATGTAGTTTTGAATAGAATCTTGTCTTTTCCAAGCATATGTGTCATTTCAAGAATTTCTAAGACAACATCGTCTACTTCTTCCACTTGAGAGTAGGGCCCAAAGATATTTTAATTGCCACTAAATTGCCTAGAAGAATCATTGTCTATCGTCTACTCTTTCATATTAGTCTCAATATTGACTTGAGAAATAACCACAAAAATTATATCACCTATTTCAACGAAATTGATATTTGACTTAATAGGATTATTATTTCTCCATTATTGAGTTTTGCACAAAGTTATATAGTGACCTATTTTGTCATCACAATTGGATACTGGAATAATGAACACAATCTATGAATAAAGCACTGGGTAGGTTCTAAAGAAAGAGAGGTGGTGCACATTACACTCTTAAGTACTAAGTCTTTCCTAACCAGAACTATTCCTAGACATGCACTTTCACACTATCACACCAGCTATGGATTTGTCACACAAAAACAATTGTCCCTTCTTTTCTCAAAATTTTATTTTGGTCTTGTGACCAATGAAAAAAAAATTCATCATAAATCATACAATTCAAAGTAAGTTTAAAAATAAATAAATTAAATTTATATACTCATTAAAATATGATAATATGGAAAAACAAGAAATTATTGTCAAACTTAAAATTTTAATACAAATTTAACAATAAAATAAAACTCAAGTTAAACCCAATATTCAATTTAATAACTTATTATTAAAACCTTAGTCTCTCAACTTGGGTTTGGCCCAACCCATATCAAAGGTTAAAATAATAGTAACCAAGTTCAAGGTAAATTCACATTAATACTGTATTAAGAATTCCACTTTATTAAACTCTAATTTAAGGCCGGCTAATTTTCCAATAATAATAAATGAATTCATGAAACATAAAATCATGGGTTCATGCTTCATTTAAACAATTTATCATAGAGATAACGTGTGATAGAGGATGGACCAAGATCGTATTCAAGTTGTTTGACTCGAAAAAATATTTAAGTTTGACCTTGAAGAAAAAATAAACAAATTTAGAAACAAAGAAAACGAAAAAGACTAAAATAAGAAATTCAAGAATAAAAGAAAAATAAGGATTCAAAACATAGATAAATAAAGAAAACAAAAATTAAAAGGTGGAAGATGATAGAATAAACCGATGGATATGGACAGAAGATAGTTGTCCAACTGAACCTTTTGAGATATAAACTTCAAAAAATTCAATTAATGGCTCCAATAAACCTCTAATAAATAATCCTTGACAAATTGAAGGATGAAAAATGGATTCTCACTACTTCTTAAAGAAAATTAAAAAGAAAAATTGCTTCTAAAAATTATAAGAAAGCAATTTTGCACAAAAGAATTAACTCCCAGAGTTGAAAATTTATTAATGAATGAATCAACCAATGCCTTTAATGAACAATGAAAAGGCCTTGTAACACCTCAATTCGACCATCTGACTGGCGAACAACGATGTTACTGGAAAACAGAAATCATTTTGTAATGAAAAAAACATTGGTTTTGGTAGTTAAGTGAATCAGTACAAATTTAATAAAACAATCTTAAAATGATGTTTGGTGAAGTAGTATTTTGAAAAAAAAAACAAAAGAAAATAAAGGTATACGTTCCAAAATGTCACTCAGTGGATTAAAAGAATTAATACATAAATCAATGGAAAAATAAAAGTAAACCTCAATTCATATAACATAAAATTTAATAAATTTGTGAAGTGTCATCATTCTTTATATACAAATGGTTAAAAAAAAGATATTCAAATTCATTTTTACATAATTTAATTACAAGAGACTTAGACCATAGGCCACCCCGATTTGATATACATGTTATGATAGAATGATGAATGGCTCACAAAAGAATCCACTGTCTGGCTGAGTCCTTTCAAAAGTCCACTTTCTCAACAGATCCTGAAATGGTAGGGGAAACTAAGTTAAGTTCATAACAAACTTAATGAGTTCTAATGATAAAATAACCTTTCGAACAAGGTTTTCAAAAAGTGAAATTAAGCTAGGCTTTTACAACACTTATTAATACCAACAATTTACACACAGATACACCAATATAGTTGTGTACAATCCATTAGTGGATTCATAACACCAAACAATTAGGGTTTGTTGGTAGATACTATCCGCAGCCAAACGTAGTCACCAGTAACTTCAATTTTCATGCGAATATTAGTTATGTCTAATAAAAAACATAGACAATTTCACCATAACTCAAGTTAGTTCACATACGGATACTTTTCACTGTTAAGCACAAATAACGCAGATGCCCCTTCATCTAAGCATTATTTGCGTGCATTAACTTTACATAACACTTGTATGCTTTGCATGGACTATTCATGGACCCCTTCCTTGCGTTAGCTTTCAATCCACATATCGCTTTGCAGAGCCACAGTTTCATATCCATGGTATTGCTCCATTGAGCTAGTATTTCATATATCCAATCAAACCTTCGCAAATCCTCATTAATTCAAATACTTATGTATTCCCCCGCAAGGTTGGGGCATTCACCAGTCGCGGTTTACATTTGCATACCCTACCAGAGGTAAATTTCATATCAAATCATAATATTCTTAAATTTCTCCCATCACATTTCAACAATTTCCACAATTTCTCCCTTTCACCATTTCTGATACGAAGCTTGGACGCCAAAGAAGAGTATCAATTTACAATCACTCATGCATACACTGGTATTATCATTTTAGTTTGTTAAAACAGATATGCACCACTGATTTTAAATAAACTAACTTACCTGGAAGGCAACATTATCATGAAATTAGCTGGGATTTAACAAGAACACAAGTAAAAGGAACTCACCGATGATTACTAGGAAAAGCTTTGTCTAATCTACGGGTTCTTTCCCTTTTGCACTTGGGTCTTCTCCTATTTCTTTAACTAAATAAAATTAAACACTCCATTAAGTACAAAAACAACTGAACTTTAATGTAAAGACAAGAATAAAATACACCCAAACATTAACTAGAATGAAGCTTCCTTCCCTTCCACCTCCAGTAGAAACCTATATAAATGGTTCTTACAACCCTACCATTCCTTGATATTAAACTAAAGAAGGACTTAAGAAATTACTTGTAGTTGGCTTGAAAAAGTTTATTACTAATCAAGATGAAAGTTGGTACCTTCTTCACACAGTGAAGAACATACTAGGTCTGAAAAAGGTACTAGTTTTATTTTAAAAGAACAATGATGAAAAGAGAAATGGATAATAAAGTTCTTCCCTGTTAAGATTTTATCCTATTTATATAGGAATTTACTCGTAATTAATTCCACTATAATAGGTTAACTAAATATTTTACATGTACACATGGTTCTACTAATTAGACACAATTAATGAGGCTCTACAAGTGTCATGCAAAATGACACATTTCCTACATAAGACTTCACATGCTTCATGTATATGTCCTACTAATTTTGGATTCTAAAACAACAAACCAATCCGTCACAATTGAACATGCCAATGGTGGGTTCACAATAGAAAAGCTCGCCAAATGCAGAATAGGGGTCCATAAGATGGCAGAGCATTCTGCAAGAGAAACTTCGCCAAATGGGACAAGTTAATTCTCATGAATTTGACTAGCTCATGTGCGAGTCATCGCTAACCTGACGTGGCCAACCAACCAAAATGTGGACTAGAAAACTTAGGGTGTGATAGGCATTTATATAAGCTAGCTAATTACATCAAAATAAAACTCTCAATATAATAAAACTCTAATTAATCTAAACAAGTAGTTTTAGTAGAACTAAGCTTTCTTTTGACTAAGAAAAATAAAACTCCTAAAAAACTATGAATACTTAAAAATATCTTAAAATTTAGAATAAATAATAAATAAAATAGTAAAACCTAATAGATACAATAGTGACCTTATATATAATAAAAATTAGGACTTAAACTCGAACCTGATATGATTTAAACTCAAATTAAAGTCTGAAACTCATAATTTTCCGTAATAATCCTATCCAAAAAATTTTCTCACACAGTCTTTAGTAAAATTTCATAACTTGAGATCTCAAACACAAAATTGAATGATTCAAAATGCATTTCGAGGATAAGAGATAGCTCTTCAAATGCTATGCAAACATCTCAGTCCCAAAAATTTTTCGTAAGTCAATTGATCTTCTAAACTTGAAAATTAGATGTTTGGTTGAACTGACTTTAATAAATTTCACCCCATCTGTGCATGTACAATATGCTTTACATGTTATCGTTTTGTTTTTAAAAATTAAATAAATTCCAGCCTTTTGAAAATAGTTAGATCTCACTCCTTTTTATATATATATTATTGATGCATGAGATTCTCGAACAACAAGAATATCGGTAGCATTGGGATACAAGTAGTAAGACAACAATAGCAACAAGAACATGGTACGCTCATGGAAGACATGTCATAGGTAGCATCAGAACCATAGTGGCAACAATGACCATGGGCATTACTAGTGCGGACAACATCTAGGTACAGATATATCTTTAAGATTGTTGGCAAATATTGCACCATGTTAATGAACCAAGAGTACGAATTAAATAGTTTGAGGCATGTTGGCAAATTTCCTTAAGGATATTTTATCGTATAACATATCCCTTAAGATTCAAAAGCTCTTTTGTTATAAAATGAGAACTAGAATCAACAATAAATCACAATATATAACAATTACTCAACAAACTCAAAAGAAGGAGAGGATGAACGGGAGGAGAATGAAAGAGTCCTTTTAAGGGTTATTTAGTGTGAAAGTGAACCATGAGACATATAGGACTTTTACTAGATGAAAATAGGAAAGGTAAGAGGAATTTACTTAGCCAAAAGTAGTTTTAAAAAGCTTTAACAAATCTAGACTTGGCTAAATGTAGCTTTAATCGGTTAAACTATTTTTAGTTAGGCTAGATATAGATATTACTAGTTAAATGATTTAATTTTCTTGGACTCTCAAAAAATTCAATAAAATCAAGTCCAAAAATAAAAAGACTCAAACGTCACGATATATCACATGGAGAAAAATCCATCGATTTAAACTACACTGGTCATTTGGGCTCAATTCTCACGCGTATGAGTCCACCCTCCAACTTGGTTTTTACTAGCCCAATAAAGTATAATAACTTCTATACACGGGTGACTTTTCATCTCCTTAGTCTATATACCCTAAGCCTAAACTACTAAGTTCCCTTATTGCAACAACTAGGAGTTCATTCAGCTTCTCGCTTTTAGAGCCCATCTTCTTTAGTATAAACTAAGCTACTATCAACCGTTAACAGCATCACTGAGTTTGGATTCTTTTTTATTCAACATGGATTCCTTTTCCTTAAGGTTTTCCATAAGCCTGTAGTTCTCTTGTTTCACCATTGAATCTTCATCAGTCAGTCACACATTGATTTTACAAACATGATCTCACTTGTCAAGCATGGTATTATAAGTATTTGTGAAATATATTGTAGATTTAATATCAATATCATTGTTTTCAAAATCAGTTGCACCATTAGTTGCCATTTAGGAAGTGAACGCAATATAATTACTCAAGTGCTCATCATCCTTATCCTTTTTGCTGGCTAAGTCATCATCACTTTATGTTATACATAGAGACTTCTTCTTTTTCTTTAGCCTATTGTCACATTGAACTTGTATATGACCATAACTCTCACACTCTTGACATTGTATGCCTTTCTCCTTCTTCTCTTTAAGGTTCTTTTCATTGGCTATAACTTTCTCTTTTACTTTTTTGAAACATTGCCTCCTTCAAATCCTTTGTTTTTTTATTGAAGTTCTTAGTAAGAAAGGCTAACTACTCTTGTAATCTTCAAAGGTAATTTATCCTCAGTTGCAGCTAAAAAAGTAACTTGTATACAATTCTTTTTTGGTCTTGTGTTTCCCCATCTTAGTTTCTTTTAAATTAATCTCAAACATTTGCAGAAACCTAATCAACTCATCAATCCTCATTGTATTGATGTCTTTAGCCTCATTTATGGTAGTCACATTCACAGATAAATGCTCTAGTAAAGACTTTGGTACTTTGTGGGCCAACTTGACATTGGATTACTCCTCACCAAGAGCAAATGCTTAGTTAGATATGTCACATGACTTAGCAAAGAAATTAGAAAAATATTTAGCTCCTAGCATTCTTAAATTTTCAAACATAGATGTTAAAATTTGAAGTTTGAATTGCTTCACTGTAGAAATTCTTTCATAAGCAATCTCAAAGATGATCCATGCTTTTCGAGTAGTAGTGCACTTAGAGATTCTTCTAAATTCTTGAGGATCCACATTGTTAAAAATGGAATTTGGAGCCTTTGAGTTAAAGTTGGCTGCCTTATCCTCTTCAGTTGTTTAGGTGGTCTATGGCTTAGGCATCCTTACACCATTTACATCAGTAGTTGGTGGATCTCAACCAGTAAGCATTACCCTCCATACCTTCTCATCTATGAACTTAATAAACACCCTCATGTAGGCTTTCTAATAGGCGTAGTTGGAGCCATCGAGCATAGGCAATCAGGATATCAAGCTTTCTTCCATGCCTTAGTGATTCAATAATAATATCTTCTTGACCAAATTCATTTAGTGTTTGGCTCTAATTCTAATTGTTAGTGTTTAGTTGCTGGTTTGGTTGTATTGTAAGTTATAATTAAGGAAACAATTGATACTGAAAAAAATAAATTAGAGAATATATTAATTGGCTATACAGTTCAAAACTTCTTCATATGTCTATCGGGCCCTTGTTTAGAGATTAGTCTACTATAATTCAACAATACAATAGATAATTTAAGCTCAATTCAACTTGTTGCGTTTCACCCCATACAATATTGTAGATCCAACTCTCCCATTAAATCTTTCCTATATGAATGCTTAGATCAAATTGATAAAACAATTTGTTTACAACACAAAAATACATTTAATATTTAATCCAAGCAACATAGATATATGTATATATTATTAACATATTATTAATTTATTAATTTCTAGTGTTATATGTATTGTATGTGCTTTTACACATTTAATATTTAATCAATTTTTTAATATTATATTTTTAATTTTAGTATTTAACAATTTAATGTAAAAAATATTTTCATTTGAATTATTTAATATAATTAAAATGTATTAACTAATCAATTTAAATATTAAAATTTTCAAATTTGATTTTTGAACCCCAAGTGAGTGTTCACCTGCTCTAGAAATAGCTCGAGTTCAAATCTCACTGTACAAAAATAAGTTTCAAATATTATAATAGAAAATTTTCAAATCATAATTAATGCATGTTTAACATATTAAACTTACAGTATAATTTTACTTGATGCAAAGTAACATTATTGAAATCAAAAGCTTAATTAATTCTAATATTAATTAAGTGATAATTAATATGTTTATAATTCTATTCTAGTAATAAGCTTCTCATTAAAATTATCATAACTTGTTTTAAAATAAAATTAGCACAACTTTCATTTTTTCCATCACAATTATCACAATAATGTTCATATATATTATACTTGGAGTCCATTCAAGTAATAATTTTAGTTTAACATTTATATAACTTTTTTAATTAATAATTGTTAATTAAATTATAAATATTTTGAAATGTATGATCATCACATCAATTTTTTTATTTTTAAATATGAATTAATAATGTAATTAAATTCAAAAGTTATAATATAAACGTAAAGCTAAGTGGCTCCCTTTGGTTAAGAACTGGGTTAATCCTAAAGTGGCGAAAGGGTGATAATTTGTTGCTACTGAGACGGGAGAGCCATATACACTCAGTTGGACTCCTTTCTTTTTAAGCAGTCCACGTCGCGAAGAACGAAAGCTTATAGGTGAAGAAAAAAATATGCCCACTTAAACCCTAAAAATGTATATAAAAAAACCAAAAGCTAAAGTGATGAGGGAATATATAAAAGAATAACAAGAGCGAATAATAAAAAAATAATCATAAACAAAAGCCATCACCTCCCCCATCCCCCATCTTTTCTTCTTCATCATCCTCTCTCTTTATTTCTCTTTTTCATTTGCTTTCTTGGGCTCTGGTATTCCCTTTGTGTGGATTCTCCACCTTATTTTTCCTAAAGAACCCATCCACTTTTATTAAAGAAAAAAAAAGAAAAGTTAGCAAAGAATTATTAACCATGGTTTTCTCATCTCATGTTCCAATCTATTTAGATCCTCCCAACTTGCAACAGGTAAGGCTTTTATTTTTCTTCATCTTTAATTTCTTTCCACAACTTCTGCACCCAAAATGATCTAAGGAAAAAATAAAGATAAATATTCTTAATTCCCTTTGTGATCTTTTCCTGAATATACTAAATATTTTGTTCTTTACAAATTATAAAGATTTAAGTTGGATTTATATATATATATATATATTTTTTTTTTTGCTGCAGCAGCATCAACAAGGAAATGGCAGTGAAAACCCTCAGTTTTCACCTCTTCCTCCTCCACCTCCTCATGTTGGAGCTGGTGGTCCAGCCTCCATTAGGCCTAGTTCTATGGCTGATCGAGCCAGGCTAGCCAAGATTCCACAGCCAGAAGCTGCTCTGAAATGTCCACGTTGTGAATCCAGCAACACCAAATTTTGTTACTTCAATAACTATAGCCTCTCACAGCCACGCCACTTTTGTAAGACATGTCGACGGTATTGGACTAGAGGAGGTGCTCTTAGGAATGTTCCAGTAGGTGGAGGGTGCCGAAAAAACAAGAAAAACAAAAGCAGTAGCTCAGAACCCCCAGCGGAGAAGCAAACTGGAAATTCAAACTCAAAAAATAGTGTTGTTATTCCTACTGAAATCACTGGTCATTTGCCCTTCATGGCTTCTTTGCAAAATTTTTCTCAGTATGGTGTGGGAAATATCGGGTTAAACTTTGGTGGAATTCAAGGGGAAACAAGTGGAGCTAGTAGGCAAGCTGATATGGGGTTTCAGATAGGAACTAACTCGGGCATGAGCAGTGCTAGTATTTTATCATCGTCATCAGGAGGAGGAGGAACTCACCAGCATCAACAGTTCCCTTTCTTTGATCCAAGTAATGGTTTATATGCATTTCAAAGTGAGGGTATGGAAGGATCATCATCCATGGTGGGAGAAAGCCAGCTTCTTCGTTCCATGAGTCCATGCTCTAGGGCTTCTCATCTAGCTCCAGTGAAAATGGAAAACAACCATCAAGGGCTAAATATGTCAAGACCACAGTTAGGTGTTTCGGAGAATAATCAGTACTGGGGAGGAAATAGTTGGACAAATATATTAGGTCTCAACTCTTCTGGTAGTACTAATCATCTCTTGTAGCTAGTTTCAATCCTCCTTGACTTACAGCAGCTTAAGCTGATCTTCAAGTTTCAGCTGCATGCTTCCAGTTATATCATAAGATTCACAACAGCTTTAGTGACAGATAGTTGACATAAAGATGCAATGTTCCTTTGATCACCTTTTACTAGCTCACAAGTTCCAACATCAAAAGATGCAAATTACTAAATAATGGAAGGTGAAATTGCAAGGTTCAGTCGGGAACATGTCTCATCATCATCAAGGAAGGAAAACCTTAAGATTTGTAGAATTAATGTTGTGTCATATATAATATATATATTGGGTTTTCTTGATCTATGTGTTCCTTTTTCTGGTTGCATGGGCTTATAATTTCTTTTGAGTATGAAGTCATGGGATCTGTTAATTGACATGATGAGTTAACTTTCTTTTGTAATTTCTTTTATCCACCATCATCTCCAAAGTTACAAACATAATAATCTCTTACATGGTGTGTCTAAAGCATGTTTATGAAGTTAAAGTCGATGTTTTTATGTAGTATCTTATATTTCTTGATCTCCCTTTCTTTTCCATTCTTTTATATATACATGTACGTGCGGAAGCTTGAACCAAAGCTACTAGTCTCTCAATGTTAACTAATTAAAGTAGGTGAATTTCCTTAAAATTTTAGTTTCTTTTCTTCATTAGCAGGACATGCATGCATAATATATCCAAGTTTGTGCACTAGACAAAGCGAGCATTTCTTTGTCTTTTTACAGTAAATTTAATGATTTTGTAATTATGTGCATCATTGTGGGATATTAATATAAATTTTGCTAATATACGTCCTTTTAATATAATATATAATAAAAGAAAAAATTAAAGTAATAATAGGAAGGATGTTGTAAGTTGGAATCAAAGGTTGAAGTTAAATGGGCTGAAACTCGTCAAAATATTGAATAAAACAAAATTTACATTAATTGTTATCGGTTTAGGATGCAAATAGTACGTAAAGATTGGTATGGTCATATTCACCTTATTCTTAACTTCCGGATATTTTTGTTTTTTTTTACCTAAAAAAATATAAAAAATATTAATTATGAAAAAGTTATGAAAAATAAATTAATTACGAAAATAGGCATTTATTACAGTGTTATGATAGTGTCACCTCGGACTTGATTTATAAATTTTTCTGTTTTGATTGACAACTCAAAAAAAGACTTTAGGGTGCCTCTTGATAATATGGCAGCACAAATTTTAAATAGGATAAATTCTTTCATAAACCCCCTTATTTATTATTATTTTTATTCCCCTTTAACACAAAAAATAGAGAGGCCTTTTACCAATTAGTCTAAAAATTTTTTTTACCAAAAAATATTTTTATAAAAAATCTGATTCCAACTGAAAATAAATTTTATTTATTTTCAAAAAATTATAATTTTATTATCAATTTGATTTGCAAACACAGTATAAAATTATGATTATAAAAGCTTTAGAAAAATCTTATTATGTATAAATTATAATTATTAGTTAAATTATAGTTTCCAAATATAATGTGAGTGAAAGAAACTACTATATATGAATACTGTTAACTGCTATGTCAGACATAATTTGAACAAAAATTGACATTTAAAATAATAGTTGACTCTGGCAATCGATAATGTTAGTTCAATTATGGCTTTATTTGAATTATCAAGTTGACAAGTCGTTTAGCTTATCGACTTCTTGGACTTGGCTAAGCTTATTGCAACTCCAACTTTAGAAGTTGATAATTTCAGAGATACTTTCTTTTTCTTTATAATAGTGGGTTAAATATTTTGAGGATTAAAGTTGCTATTACGCCAATTTTAAAAATTAATATTTCATTTTTTTCTTTTGTTAGCCTTTTAATAGCTAGTGGTTAAAAATAAAAATAAAAATTGAATAATTGGGTGACCATTTTGTAACTTTTCATAGTTGAGTGACCAAAAAAACTTACTGATAGTTCATTGACTACCAATGTAGTTTTACTCTATTAAATATCAAATAATAGTAAAATTCAAATATATCAAATAATAATGATTTTTTTTTTTGTGATGAAAGCAAAACCTATCAAATAATACTCAAAATTGTTTTTTTTTTTGTAATTTTCTTTAAAAGCTACTCCAAAGAAAAAGTGTAAGTGTTTGATGCTAATGCTTCTATTTATAGAGCTAAAATTCAATTTTTATAGTTATTTAATTATAATATTAATTAAGTGATAAGTAATAGAAAATAAAAAATATAAATTAATATGAATATAAAGTCTATTTAAATATTGCTACAACTTTATTTAATTAAATTATTTCTCCAATTAATATTACTTCTTGTTAATATATTAAACTATTATTTATCGGCGGCCACTCAAAATGTAGCTGGCCGAGTGCAATGAAAATTCTAAGTTGGAACGTTCGTGGTTTGGGGCAACCACGAACAGTTGATGTCTCAAAAACAAGTTCAGACATATTCAACCCCAAATTTTGTTTCTTATGGAAACAAAGGTCACAAGTAAACGGATGGAATCAGTAAGAAGACAATGTGGTTTTACGAATGGTATTGACGTCGCGGCAGTAAGCACTAGAGGAGGATTATCATTAGGGTGGAATGAGGAATTGACTTTAACTTTGAAAAGCTTCTCAAAGTCTCATATTGATGTTGAGGTGGAGAATGAGGATGAGATGGTTACATGGAGATTTATAGGATTTTATGGAGCACCAGTGGAGAATGAAAGAAAAGAGTCTTAGGAACTATTAAGATTGCTGAAACGTGAGAATAGCAAGCCATGGCTGATTGCTGGAGATTTTAATGAAATTCTTTACTCTTTCGAGAAAAAAAAGGGGAGAATTCGAGAGGAAAGACAGATGGCGGCATTCAAGGAGGCACTTGAATATTGCGAGTTACATGATTTGGGGTTTTCGGGCCAATGGTATTGTCGAAACCTTTTTTTTCATTTTGGAAAAAAATGGGGATCGACTTTAAAACGAGGTATGGAGTCGCCATCAATCCTTTTTTATTTAGGTAGGATCGGATCGCCTAATAAAACATTTTATTTTATTAAAATATCAATTTTGGCCTACGAAATTCAAGAAAATGAGTTCGGGAGTCGGTTACGTACCAGGAAGGATTAGCACCCTCGTTACACCCAAAATTGGTTCCAAATTTATTAAATAATGTCCTTATGCCTAAATTTTTTTAAAAAAATTGAAATACAATTTCTTTTAAAACATTTGAATAACTCAAATTGGACGTTAAAATTCTCCTGCTTCGAAGGAATACGATATCACATCCATCACGTTAGGACATGATCCTTTAAACCCTCAAAATCACCATCAATTCTTGATTTCCAAAAGCTCATACATTTGAAAATTCCAAAAGGATATTCAATTATTTGGTCCAACGAAAAATTAAAACCCAGCAAGTTAGGGCACGATTTCTCGGATTTCCGAACATAGAACATTGCCTTGTTTTAAAATTTAGAAAACATGGATGAAATTTTAAAGGGATATTTGATTATTTCGGGAAAACAGAAAATCGAAGCCCAGCATGTTAGGGCACGATTTTCCGAATTTCTAAACATCAAATATTGCCTTTGTTTTGGGAGATTTTCAAATAAACAATTATAAAACCGGCTCAAAACGCCTTTACTTGTTTTACTTGAAACAAAAATGAGACGACCAATATCAATCAAAACATTGAAATTTGAATCATGATGCAATAATGTAGAAAAATCAAAGTTACAAACATGGAACAATATATATAGATGAAATATTATACAAATGAACAAAAAAGGAACAAATTAACATACCCACAATAATAATGAGCTCACATCCAAGAAACAAATTAGAATAAAATATAACAAGTTTCGAACATAGATGAACAAAAATTGAAATGATAATACAAAAGACTAATAAACGATATGAAACAATAATACGTGAAATAATATGAAAATTCAAACAACACATAAAATACAAAACAATATGGAAACAATTTGAAAACTATTAAATATATGAAAATTTACAAATGAGCAACCCATGATAGCAGAAGAAAAAATTAGTAATATATAGATGATTATTAAAATAAATATTATGAAAGAAGAAGTTTAAAATAAATAATGTATAAAAAATGAAAAAAACAAATAAGCAAATAATGAAACGAAGTATAAAATATAACAAAATAAAAATGACAACAATGATGATAATAATAATAATAAGTAATAAAAATGACAACAATGATAACAATAATAATAATAATAATAATAATAAGCAGCAAAAAAAAGTAATAAAAATAATATTAACAGTAATGATAATGGTAATAATAAATAATAGTAAAAATAATAATATTAGTAATAATAATATATTAAATTAGTTAATATAATAATAACGTATAAGTAAACAAAAAAATATATAATAATAAATAAAAAGAAAGGTGACAAATATATAAAATAATAGTAACAGTAATAAGATAAATATAATATAATAAATATAAGAATAATAAGAATAAAAATAATAACACATTACTAATGATAATAATAATAATAATATATAATAATAACAATAATAAAATAATAATCTTAAAATAGCAAATAACTAAAAAAACTAGATTGAATTGAAAACAGGTCAAAATCATGGGGTAAAAATTAAAAATAATATAACCTCAATTGTAAGATTACAAAAAAGCGGAGGGGCTAAATGCACAATTAGCCCCTTCTTCTAAAACACGCGAATCCTCCCCGGGTCGGGTCACTCACGCGGGTCAACAAATGAAACGACGTTGTTTTGGCATTTAAATTTTGGCCCAAAACGACGCCATTTTATACTGCTTATTTAAGCCAAAAACTTTTTAAAAAAATCATTTTAAACACTTTCCAAAAAAAAAAAACCAAAACTTCTTTTCTTTTTCTCTGCAACAGGCTTCTCTTTGGCCAATGCTTTGGCGAGCCACCACCGCACGCGCCGCCTCTGTATACGGCGGCCAGCGGTAAAAAATATATTTTTTTCTTCTTTTTTATATTTTAATATACATATAAAAGGTTTTTAAAAAAAGAAAATGAAAAATATATGTAGGTGTAATTCAAAAAATAAGAGGGGAAAAAAATAAAAATGAAAAAACTAAATAAGGAAATACCCTTTGCCGATTTAGATTCTGTCTTGCTGTTGCTTTTTGATTATTTCAATGTATGGGTATTCATAAAAAACTACTTTTTGTATTGAGTTCGTAAAAAAAAACAATGAATATTTGTGGCCTTTTATAGCCCTATTACAACCGTTTCTATTGATCTTTCCACCACTTTTACAGATACGTGGGTGGCGGAGGCGTGGGTAGTGGAGGCTGAAACGTGCGGCGACTAGTCAAGGTGGCTAGGGTTTTTTTTTTCCTGAAAAATTTTGTTTCTTGTGGGCTGTTTGGGCTCCATGGTTAGGTATTATTTTAGGCCTATTTGGATTTGGTTATTTTGGGTTGTAAGTTTGGTTATTTAGGGTTAGAAATAAGATTGGTAATGGGTCTTGGGCCCTGATATTTGTAAAAGGGACATTGGACCTTAATTATTTTTTGGTTTAAATTTGTTTTATTTTGTAATCTGGGCCCGGGCTAAAATTGGGTCTTACAGGTATACTTGGGAGAAAGGTCGTCTGGTTGACAACAATATTAGGGAAAGGTTGGATAGAGGAGTAGCAAATACAGAGTGGTGGGCCCTTTTTCCAAGGTATAAGGTCAACCACTTACAACACAGTTTTTCAGATCCCTGCTTGGTTGTGGATACACTTGGGGATAGGAGTACACAAGGAGGGGTCAAACAGTGGCACTTTCATTTTAATGCAAAGTGGATTCTGAACGATGATCTAGAGGAACATTTAAAATGAGAATGGAATTCAAATAGTCTGGGTGTGCTGGAGAAACTGAAGAAAGTGGGGTCGAATTTGAGTAATTGGGCTAAAAAGGAGAAAAGGAGGAAAGGTCGACGAACAGAAGTACTAAATGGTAGATTGATGGAACTAGGTGCAAGCAAAATCAGTGATGCAATTTTAGAGGATATCACAGAGATTAAATTAGAATTGAATCTTGAAGCAGATAAAAAGGAGCTTTTCTGGAAACAAAGGGCAAGAGTGAACTGGCTTCGTATGGGAGGCAGGAATACGGCTTTCTTTCATAAGAGTGCGACACACCGCAGAAGGAAAAACATGATTAATGGGCTAGAAAATGAAGCAGGGAACTTGATTACTGATGAGTTTGAAATCTCTAACTAGGCTACAAAGTACTTCAAAGATTTATTCTCATCTAAACCAGTAAGTAATTGTGATAGTTTACTTGAGTCTTTTTTACCTTGCATCACGAATGAACACAACGATATGTTAATGGAGGATTTTAAAGAAAAAGAAGTAGCTAGGGCGATAAAATCCATAGCACCCCTTAAGGCACCAGGGCAGGACGGGTTTCCGGTAATTTTTTACCAAAAATACTGGCATATTGTTAGAGAAGAAGTGATTAGATACTGTTTGGATATTCTAAACTGTCGAAGGAATGTAAAGGAGATAAACAATATGAGCATCGTCCTTATTCCTAAAGAGAAATCGCCAAAGTTTATGGATAAGTTTCGTTCCATTAGTCTTTGTAATGTGATTTACAAAATTGTTTCAAAAGTTCTTGTTAATCGTTTCTGACAGGTACTCGATTTATGTATTGAGGATACATAGGGGGCGTTTGTACCGGAAAGACAAATCACAGAAAACATATTTGTGGCATATGAAATATTGCATTCTTTCAAAAAAAGAAGAGGAACATCGAAAAAAAGCTTTGCATTAAAACTGGATATGAGTAAAGTATATGACAAAATTGAATGGAGTTTTTTAGAAAAATGATGCGCAGTATGGGATTTTGTGAGGAATGGATTTTACTTATTATGAGATGCATTACTAGTGTAGTATATAAAGTGGTGATCAATGGGAAAAATGGAGAGGAATCCAGGCCTCAATGAGGGCTGAGACAGGGTAATCCTTTAAGTCCGTATTTGTTTCTCATTTGCGCGGAAGGATTCTCAAGATTGATTGCGCTTGCAAAAAGGGAAGGGAGGCTTTTTGGGACGAAGGTGGGAAGAGGAAATATCCCAGTATCACACCTATTTTTTGCAGATGATAGCGTACTGTTTAGAGAAGCTTCAGCTAAAGGAGCAAATAGTACGAAACGTATGATCCAAGAGTATGAAAATGTTTTAGGGCAATTAGTCAATTTTGATAAGTCTCTCATCTATTTCAGCGGCAATGTAGATTTGGCTACACAGGCTTAGGTGGGAAGAATTTTTGAAGTAAGAATATCTCATAATTCGAAGAAATATTTGGGGTTGCCAACTATGGTGGGCCATCGAAAAAAACACGCTTTTGTGGCTATTAAAGAGCGATGTGTGAAGCTATTGAGTAATTGGAATATGAGACTACTATTGGCTGGAGGTAAGGAGGTATTTTTAAAATCTATTTTACAAGCAATATCGGTCTACGCATTGTAATGTTTTAAGTTATCGATCTCATTTTGTCAAGAACTCGAGAATTTAATGAGTAAATTTTGGTGGCATAATTTAAAAACAAATAAAGGTATTCACTGGTGCAAATAGAGTGAATTGAGCATCCCCAAAGTGAAAGGACGGTTAGGGTTTAAAGATCTGTCAAAATTCAATATGGCCCCGTTAATGAAGCAGGGGTGAAAACTTATTATGCAACTCGATTGTTTGTTTGCGCGTGTAATGAAAGCTAAGTACTTCCCGAAAGGGGATTTTATAAGTGCAGCGATAGACTCTTACCCTTCGTATACCTGGCACAGTATTTGAGGAGCCAGACATTTTCTAGAGGAAGGGATGGGATGGCGAATTGGTAATGGAGAATCAGTCAATATTTGGAATGATAGGTGGCTTCCTAGACCTGGTAATGGCAGATTAAATTGTCAAAATATAGATATCAGGTACTCTAAAGTCTTCAAACTGTCCAAGTCTTCTTCAACCTTTCTTTTCCCTTTTCTCAACTTGTCGGCCTCGAGTTTCTGAACATCGACATTTAACCTCAAATGCATCTGTTCCTCCTCCAATTATTCTATCTTTTTTCCTAACTCTGAATTTCTCTTTTCAAAGTCCTGTTTTATGATTTCGAGCTCAGAGGGGATTACTTGCAAGTATTTTTCCATCGGTCAAACGCCCTCTAAACTCGGCCCAGGGATATTATCATTGATCATTTTATTCAACCACCCTTTGTATTCAGGGGTCGTCATTGAACCTACAGCCAATCTTTTCATCCGGCGTGTCTGTTTCTAAGCATCCGAAATCTTTCAAACCTTCTTCTTATAATTGTCCCCCTATACGAGAACTCATACTGAGCTAGCCAATGTGTTGTCGGTATAAATTGCCTTGATCTGTATTGTCTTAAAACGAGCAAAGGGGCATATCCAACGGCTCTCCAAATTCCAGGCAGAGGTACCCAGTCAAAACTCCCATACCAGTAGAGGATCTCATTGGGAACCATCCAAGGGGCTCTCCACTCAACATCTTCCTCTTAGAGATTTCAAAGGAGCGCAATCCAATTCTCTTCTGATATGTCATCTCTCCTATGCGTGGCTGTTATCTCCTTTAACGGGGAGTAACTCTTGAAAAAAACCCGATAGGAAACTTTATCCATCTTTCAGAAATGGTTGTGGAACCAAACTAGCAATAACTGCGCACACCCTATAAATCTGCCTTCACCTGCCCTTCGACATGCACTCAAGGATCTGAATGTCTCGGCTAGAATTACCGGTATCGGTGTGACCCGTTTGTCAAGTCAATCAAATAAGTCAGAAACTGCTTCATCTATATGCCTTAAAGCTTTAGGGAAATTACCAAACCATAAATACTCAAAGCGAAGACATCAACTTTCTTCTTTGTATCTGGATGTGCTACGATTAGGTCCCCCAAACTCACCCAAGGAATGCATTTGCCATCACATTTTTGCTGAATTTGGGCTGTAACCCACTGTTCACTCATCCCGGTGATACTCATTAATTTCTTTACAAAAGTTGAGACATTAGCTGCCCTAGTATAAGTTTTGTCGACTTGAACCATTGGACAACGAAGCAAAGTTGTATACTCCTCCACAGTAGGCACCAACTCCACCTTACCAAAAGTGAAACAACTATATGCAGGGTTTCAAAACTGAGCCATAGCCCGAAACAAGTGCTTGTCCACCTTTATGTCGAGTAGGTAGGGTAAGCTGCTATAATTTTGATAAAACAGCTGCTTAGTCTCATCATCCCAACGGGCCCATATATCCCTCATTTCCCGAAACTCATTTTGTGTCATACTGATACGGGTGAAGTCCCACAACTCTGACGTATATCCCTCAGCTAGGCTATCCCCTTTCTCAAGTTGCATCTTCTCTTACCACATACGGACAACCACATTATCCTCTACTTTATCAAGAAATTCGTTCTCCATGACAAGCTTTCTAATTTAGTAACTGAACAGGAATCGACACCTCTTTAATATGAAATGACATGCAATCATAGCCACAACAAAACTCAACAAGTTAGTACCGAAAAATAAAAAATCAAAGCAAGTGGAAAATAGTCAAACACCTATCTGAGTAACCGCTAGGGTTCAGCATAGCTCCACCTAGGGCGGGCTCTTAGGGTTCACTATATGTGGCACGGTTCTAAGAAAGGGTACCTGAACCAGCAAATTCCTCAACCCTTACCCATTATAGGCTCATGTGGATCGAGTTCAATTCAGGGGAATACATTTCCCTATGGCCATGCGGAGGTGAAAACCTCACGAAGACATAGGTACTGATGTATCCCAAAAGCAGCCCACTAGCCCATGCAGAGGTGAAAACCTCACGAAGGCATAGTTTCTCACTCCCACTTAGAAGGTATAACCACAACGATCATGCAATACAATGTAAGAGTATTCTAGCAAAAATAGGGATCACAAACAAATACAACAAAAGAATCATGATTTTTCAAAACAAATTTCCAATTTTCGACAAAAGGACAGAAAATAATCAATTTTACGGCTTGACTCTCTTATTGTCCCCAGTGGAGTCGCCAAGCTATCGAAATCTTTTTTTTTTCATTTTGGAAAAAAATGGGGATCGACTTTAAAACGAGGTATGGAGTCGCCACCAATCATTTTTTATTTATGTAGGATCTGATCACCTAATAAAATATTTTATTTTATTAAAATATCAATTTTGGCCTACGAAATTCAAGAAAACGAGTTCGGGAGTCAGTTACGTACCAGAAAGGATTAGCACCCTCGTTACGCCCAAAATTGGTTCCAAATTGATTAAATAATGTCTTTATGCCTAATTTTTTTAAAAAATTTGAAATACAATTTCTTTTAAAACATTTGAATAACTCAAATTGGACGTTAAAATTCTCCTGCTTCGAAAGAACACGATATCGCATCCAGCACGTTAGGACATGATCCTTTAAACCCTCGAAACCACGATCAATTCTTGATTTCCAAAAGCTCATTTTAAACACATTCTAAAAAAAACCAAAACTTCTTTTTTTTTCTGCAGCAGATTTCTCTTTGGCTAATGCTCTGGCGAGCCACCACCGCACGCGTCACTGTCGGCGCCGCCGTATACGACGTCCGGGGGTAAAAAAGGTATTTTTCTTATTTTTTATTCTTTTTTATATTTTAATATTTATAAAGGTTTTTAAAAAAATAAAATGAAAAATATATGTAGGTGTAATTCGAAAAATAAGAGGGGAAAAAATAAAAATGAAAAAAATAAACAAGGAAATACCCTTTCCCGATTTAGATTTTGTCTTGCTGTTGTTTTTTTATTATTTCAATGTATGGGTATTCATAAAAAACTACTTTTTGTATTGAGTTCGAAAAAAAAAACAACGAATATTTGTGGCATTTTATAGCCCTATTACAACCGTTTCTATTGATCTTTCCACCACTTTTACAGATACGTAGGCGTGGATGGCATGGGCGCATGGTGGAGAACGTGGGTGACGGAGGCGTGGGTAGTGGAGGCTGAAATGTGCGGCAGCTGGCCAAGGTGGCTAGGGTTTTTTTTTGTTGAAAAATTTTGTTTGTTATGGGCTGTTTGGGCTCTAGGGTTAGGTATTATTTTAGGCCTGTTTGGATTTTGTTATTTTGGGTTGTAAGTTTGGTTATTTGGGGTTAGAAATTAGATTGGCAATGGATCTTGGGCCCTGATATTTGTAAAATGGACATTGGACCTTAATTATTTTTTGGTTTAAATTTGTTTTATTTTGTAATTTGGGCCCGGGCTAAAATTGGGTCTTACAGCTGCCCCTTTTTGCTCGTTGTCGTGTAACGAGAATGAAGCAAAGACTACAAAAGGGTCAATTTTGCCCGGTCTTGCCACATCTCGACTTCTTTATGCTCATCTTCTTCAAGTAGCCCCATTCCAACCCACTGTATCTTCAGAGGTATAGGAATTGTGCTTTCAATCCACTTTACATCCTCAGTCTGCTCCATTGTGACTTCAGGGAGATAAAACTTGTAATTTCAACCTGCTCCACATTTCGAGAAATAAGATTTACTATATTTGATCTGCTCACTGCTATCTTAAGGAGATAAGATCTACAACCCTCAGCCTGCTTCTTTGCTACCTCAAGGAGATAAGGCTAGTGACTTAAATCTGCTTCCCTACTACCTCGGGAAGATAAGATTCGCCGTCTTCGATTTGCTCCACTATTGCTTTAGGAGATAAGATCTGTAATCTTTAGTCTGCTCCACTGTTGCTTAGGTAGATAAGGCTAGTGGCTTAAATCAGCTTCTCTACTACCTCGGGAAGATAAGATTCACCGTCTTCGATCTGCTTCACTACTGCTTAGGGAGATAAGATGTAACAGCCTAATTTTCAGTGGTATCGGGAATAGAGATTTGAGATCACTAAATCCGACGGGTGAGTTAAAAATTTAATAAATTAATACCTATGAGTCGAATGCGAATATAAAAGCATTTTTGAATTAGTGAATTTGGTGATTTAAAAGAATTAATTAGGTAAATTGGGTCGAGAATGAGGTATCAAGACCTCAACTTCATAAATCGAGCCATAAATATTTTTAGAAATATTTATGGAGTGTTGGTGAGGTAGTATTAAAATTTAGTCAGAAAATTTTTACGTTTGGGTGGTTAATTAAATAAAAAGGACTAAATTAAAAAGGGTGTAAAAGTTGCTAGAAGGATTAAATAGCTCAATTGTCAAATGAGGAAGGGACTAAAGTGAAAATAGTCCTAAAGGAGATATTTTGGGCGGCAATAGCTGAGAAAAATCAGGAAATGGATGAAATAAGGGAAAATTTGGAAAATTGCCAAATTTGGCTAAATAAAAATGGGACTAAATTGGAATATCTAGAATTCTCTTCATTTCTCTTCATATTCATCAGCTGAAAAACAGCCATGGAGGAGGGTTCAAGCTGTTTTTCATACTCTACCTTCATGTAAGTTTAATTCTTGCTTTCTCCTTGAAATTTTTATGTTTTTGTGACTTTTACAACTAGGTCCACTTGTTGAATTCATTAGTTTTTGATTCTATGAAAGAAATTGAAAGTTATTATGAACATGTGCTAGAAGTATATGATGATTTGGCATGGGATTAGAGCTTTAAATTATTTATATGCTGATTTTATTGAAAGAATTGAATAGAAAGTGAATGTTTAGGACCTAATTGTAAAAGAGTTTGAAGTTAAAGTTTCATATGGAAATTCTGAATTTCAATAGTTATGAAATAACTTATAATTTCTAGAAAAAGTGCTAATTGAGGGGTTAATTGAGCAAGGACTGAATTGTATGAATTGTGAAATTTGGGGCAAAATGGAAATAAACATTTTGCACTAAAACTGTTTTAGACAGCAGCAGTAGTCTAACTTTGAAAAATCACTAAAAATTATAGAAATCGAATTAAAGGATGAATAATATATGAAATTAAAGCTTATTGAGTCTAGTTTCTTATAAAAGAAATTATGTAAGCAATGGAATTGTAAATCATCAGATACAATAACTTTTGTGAGACAAGGTCAGAATGATTTCGAGTTCCCCTGTTCTAAATTTGGAAAATCATAAAAAAATTGTATAAAAATAATTAGAGGCTTAAATTTATATGTTTAGAATCCTGAATGAGCCTAATTTCAATAGAAACAAACAAGGACATCATTCGAATCCTGTACGAGAAGATAATTAATTTTTAGTGAAGAAGGGTTGGAATTGTTATACAGCAGAACAGGGGAGACTTCAATGAATAAACTGTATTAATTGGCCCAACCAAAAATTATGAAATTTTTATGGTAAGAAGGTATATGAGTCTAGTTTCAGATAAAATTAGCGGATCTTAATTTAGAGTTCTGTAGCTCAAGATAAAAATAATTTAGTGACTATGACACAGATGGATAGCTTGAAATTCACATAAGTAGATAATGAAAATTATGGATAATGTTACTTACAAGTGTGTTGTTTATACTAAGGATGTGGATGGAGAGGAGGAGGAGGAAAAATATACATATATATGAATGACTCGTGTATAAATAGATCACATGCCCCGTTATAATCAATGAGTGTTGGATTAGAAATGATATAATGTTTTATTTGGAATATTTATTATGAAATTATGATTACCGTTATAATACAAAAATTGAACTTGTGAGTTTATATGGCTAAATTTTAGTGATTATTTGTTAATTTTATGAATTTTATGATGAGTTATTTCATATGTATTGATGATAAAATCGTGAATAATGTAAAAGCATGAAAATTGAATAAATGATCTAATTGAGCATTTCAGTTCAGTGACAAGATGAATTGAAGGAAAAGACCATGGTTGGACCATGGAAACAAGTGATAAGTGATAGCTTCGGCTACACTTATCTGATCAAGGACAAATGAAAGTGATAAGTAATAACTTCGGCTACACTTATCTGATTAAGGACAAGTGAAAGTGATAAGTGATAGCTTCGGCTACACTTATCTGATCAATGGCAAATGACAACTGAAAAGTGGTAGCTTCAGCTACCTGATCAGTGAAAAGTGGTAGTTTCAGCTACCTGATCAGTGAAAAGTGGTAGCTTCTGCTACCTAATCAGTGAAAAGTGGTAGCTTCGGCTACCTGATCAGTGAAAAGTGGTAGCTCCGGCTACCTAATCAGTGAAAAATGGTAGCACCAGCTACCTGATCAGTGAATAGTGGTAGCTTTGGCTACAAGTGACAAGTGACAAGTGACAAGTGATTTCTGTATAAGACCATATCTGGGATATGGCATCGGTGTGATATATGCTACTGTATAAGACCATATCTGGGATATGACATCAGTGAGATATGTGATTACGTGTAAAACCATAGCTGGGCTATGGCATCATTATGTAAAGATGTGTAACACCATAGTTGAACTATAGCATCGAAAAAAACGAAGTACTCAATTCCGTAAGATGTTCACTAATTTGAAGAAGTTTGGTAAGTATTACATGGAATTATGTGACATAAGGAAATACGAGTTGATGAGACATGAGCATAAAACTTGGTTGATGGATGAATTCATTTGTGATTATATATTTCTACGCCTTGAGTGTATTATCCGTATGAATTAGTACTCCAAATGAGTTAATGAGAAAACTTGTAGTATGAAATAATCTGAGTTCTAAATGAAATATCATGAAAACATACTTGAAATACATTGGTATGTATTGTATATGCTATTTGAATTCATAAATATGGAAAGCAAATGTATGTGGAAATATAAGATGATGATATTTGTACATGGAATTTATTGATGAATACGTACATCAAAATTTATATGATAAATTTTAGTGAACATTGAAATTGGGCTCAATAAGTGATTTGGCAATTTAAATCGTAATTGGTAGGAAGAGTTAATGAATTGCATATTTATGAATTGTTACACGTATTTGTCTGAAATACGAGGAAGTGATGGTAATTGATACATGGAAATATGAAACTATGATATATATAAAAACATGGAATATGTTTGATAAATGTGTTCATTCATAATTATAGAATTATGTACCTCATGTGTGCTATTTGCATAAAGATGATATTTCAAATACTTTAGTGAATAAAGCTTAAATATGAAATAGTATGAAATCGAAACAAATTGTTATGAAAATGTATTTAAACTATCTGTAAGTGTTTTGTGCTTCTCGGTAATGCCTCGTACTCTATTTCGGCGACAGATACGGGTAGGGGGTGTTACATAAGATTTGCAACTTTCAGTCTGCTCTACTACCACTTTAGGGAGATAAGACTTGTACCTTGAGCCTGCTCCACTGCAACCTCATGGAGATAAGGCTGGTGGCTTAAATCTGTTCCATTGCAGCTATATGGAGATAAGATCCGCCGTCTTCAATCTGCTCCCCTACTACTTGGGAAAAAAATATCTGTAATTTTCTGGTATTACTACACCGTCCTCTGGGGGACATGTCCTGTAGACTCGGTTTCATATGCCTATATTTATGCCAAATGATTATGATGCTATGATTAGAATGAATTAGATGCTCCTAACTAAAATGCGCTATGAATGACATGAATGTAAAAATGTCATGAGAATGATTCCTTTTTAAATGTTTAAAGTGTCATCACTCGTTATTCATCAGAGTTTTATCACCGACGTATTATGTTGCCTTCTTTACTCAGCTAGTATCTTCGACAGAAAATCATCTTTTCAATTCATCCCACTACAACTCAGGGGTATAGGATTTGAATCCTTTCATCAATTTGGTCTATTTCACCATTCCCCGGATGTCATGACTAGATGTGTACACCCGATATTTGCATGAAAGAGGAATATCATTTCTCTTTTATCAAGAATGATCCCCTTTTATGCTTAGGTTGACCTTACTCATTTCCGTTATTGACGCTATATCTTGTCTTCTTGTTCAATCGATATCTTTAACTGAAAATCTGAAGAGATAATCTCAATTTGGACTCAAATATTTCCAACCCTTAAGTTGGGTAAGCTCTAAACAATAATCCTATTTAAGGTTTTTGTACCATTTAGAAACTTCTAGAGTAATATGCGGAACCTCTTTTGTAAAAGTACTATTAGTCTATTAATCGTTATTTCAATACGAGTGCTTGAAAAAGCTTATAAAGATAGACAAAACTGAGATTTATTAGGAATAAAATTCAAAAAGAATGGATTAATCAAAGAAAGAAAATACTGCTAGAGTACAAAAAATAGGTCAAGAGTGATAAAAATGAGTGCCCCAAATATCGCAGCCTGAGCTCCACCGTACGAACTCTATGAGGACCATTTTGAGCTTATCATGTGCCTAGGAGATCTAGAGTACTTTGTCGATACCCCAAGACGTAGTGTACTTCCTATTCGTTAATTCCAACATTGCAAGGCCACTACATGCCTCATCTTTGGTCGAAATTTGAATTGCCCTTTTTGGGTTTTCAATTCAAAACCCCTTTGGTCTCAAGGTGCCCTTTGGAGGTTTTCACCTCAGCCTCTCCTTTTTTTTTAGGCGCCCTTTGCGGGTTTTCACCTTAGCCTCTTTTTTTAAGCGAAGTACCTCTTAACTGAATCCAAATTCACTAGGTTAGGCAGGCTCTTGTCGTCCATCTCAGTTAATATCAACGCTCCTCTAGAAAAAGCATTCTTTACCACATAAGGTCCTTCTCAGTTTGGCATCCATTTCCCTCTGAAATCCTTTTACATAGGGAGGATCTTTTTTAATACCAAGTCCCCCTCATGGAATACTCTAGGGCGAACCTTTTTGTTGTAAGCATGCATCATTCGCTTCTGGTACATTTGACCAAGACGGATAGCCTTTAACCTCTTTTCTTCAATCAAGTCGGCTGATCATATCGGGATTGGATCCATTTTGCTTCATCTAGCTTCAACTCTGATAAAACCCGGAGAGAAGGAATTTCGACTTCAATGGGCAAAACTGCCTCCATCCTAAAAACCAACGAGTAAGGTGTTGCCTAGTAGAAGTTTTGACAGATGTTCGATAGGCATAGAGAGTAAATGGTAACTTTTCATGTCAATCCTTGTAGGTCTCAGTCATTTCCCCACGATCTTCTTGATATTTTTATTAGCCGCCTCAACTGCGCAATTCATTTTCGGGCGATATGGTAATGAGTTGTGGTGCTTAATTTTGAACTAACTGCAGTCCTCCACAATCACGCTATTATTCAAGTTCAACACATTGTCAGATACGATCCTTTCTGGCATTCCATATCTACATATGATCTCCTTCTTCAAGAACTTGCTGACTGTCGATTTTGTGACATTAGCGTATGAAGCAGTCTCTACCCACTTGGTGAAGTAATCGATGACCACAAAGATGAATCGATGTCCATTAGAAGCCTTCGGCAAAATCGGCCCAATGACGTCCATGCCCTACATTGAAAAAGGCCATGGAATCTCTTTCCATCATGGACCAGTAATACCCGAATCTCATGATTTTTCTGGCCATTGTGAACCCATTGACATGCGTCCCGCAGACACCTTCATGGACTTCTTCCAGGATTTTCTTAACTTCAACGGCGTCAACATATCTTAGCAGCACCTGATCCTTCCTCTTTTTATATAGGATCTCTCCGTCTAAGACATAGTCATTGGTCAGCCTCATCAACTTTCTCTTATTATTTTCAGTTGCCTGATCAGGGTATTCACGGTTCTTCACATATCATAGAATATTGTGATACCAAGGATGATTATCTATCTTCTCTTCTTCGTCGATATTGTAGCAATGAGCTGGAGCCTCACAAATACTCATCTGGATCGGCTTCATATCCTCTCATTTATTTACTCTGATCATAGAAGCTAACGTATCCAAGGTATCAGCCATTTGGTTTTCGTCTCGCGGGAGGTAACAGAAAGTGATATCGTCAAACACCTCAATTAATTCCAGAACTAGCTTTCGATAGTTGATCAACTTGGGGTCTCTTGTTTCCCATTCACCTTTGAGCTGATAGATCACCAGCGCGGAATCCCCATACACTTCTAGCATATTGATTTTGTGCTCTATGGCTGCACAGATTCCCATGATACATGCTTCGTACTCTGCCATATTGTTTGTGCAATCAAAGTCTAATTTGCAAGTGAATGGATAATGATCTCTACTTGGGGATATCAGAACTGCGCCAATTCCATTAACAACGATGTTTGATGCTCCGTCAAAATTCAGTTTCTAAGGATAATCTTCTGGAGTGTCTTCTTCAGTAGTTGCCACATATATTAGATCCTCATTAGTGAAATCAAAGTTCAAAGGCTCGTAATCTTCTAGAGCTCTACTGGCTAGAAAATCTACTATTGCACTCCCTTTCACTGCCTTCTGGTTCACATAAACTATGTCGAATTCGAAAAGCAAAATTTGCCATCGGGCCATCCTTCTACTCAAGGCAGCTGACTCCATCATGTACTTTAAAGGGTCTAATTTTGATATTAACCAAGTCGTATGGTACAACATGTACTGCCTTAATATTCGAGTGGTCTAAACCAAGGTGCAACATAATTTTTCAATTGGCGAGTATCTCATTTCACATTTAGTGAATTTCTTACTGAGGTAATATATAGTCATTTCTTTCTTTCCTATCTCATCGTGTTGGCCGAGCACACATCTCATTGAATTGTCAAATACCGTCAGATACAGTATCAATGGCCTACCAAGACTAGGTGGCGTTAGCATTGGGGGATTGGACAAATACTGTTCAACCTTGTCAAAGGTTTTCTGGCACTCATCATCCCACACACCTGGGTTATGTTTCTTGAGAAGGTGAAATATAGGGTCACATTTCTTAGTTAGTTGCGAAATGAACCTGGCGATGTAATTTAGTCTTCCCAGGAAACCTCAAACTTCCTTCTAAGTACGCTGCGGAGGCAATTTTTGTATATCCTTGACTTTGCCGGGGTCAAAATCAATTCCATTTTCACTGATTATAAAACAGAGCAGCTTTCTTGACCTAGTCCCGAAAGTACATTTTGTTGGATTGAGCTTTAGCTGAAACTTTCTCAGTCTCAAAAACAATTTTCTCAAACCTTTACATGCTCTTTTTTTGTTTGGGATTTTGCGATCATATGGTCGACGTAAACCTCAATTTCCTTGTGCATCATGTTATGAAACAAGGTTACCATGGCTCTTTGATACATTGCTCCCGCATTTTTAACTCGAATGACATCACCTTATAGCGAAATATTCCACACAAGGTTATGAATGTGGTCTTTTCCATGTCTTCAGGATGCATCTTTATCTGATTGTATCCAGAGAAACAATCCATGAAGGAGAACAATGAGTAACCTATCGTGTTATCCACCAAAGTGTCGATGTGAGGCAGTGGGAAGTTATCCTTTGGGCTGGCCTTGTTTAAGTCTCTGTAATCTGCACACATCCATATTTTTCCATCTTTCTTATGGACGGAGACAACGTTGGCTACCCATTCTGAGTAATTAACCACTTGTAAGAACCCAGCATCAAATTGCTTCTTGACCTCTTCCCTTATTTTTATTGCAACATCAGGTCTCATCCTTCGGAGCTTTTGTTGAAATGGCTTACACTTCTCTTTTATGGGGACACGGTGTACCACAATATCGGTGCTCAACCCAGGCATATCCTGATATGACCATACGAAAACATCTTTGAACTCTTGTAATAATTCAATGAGGTCCCGCCTTGTTTCTTTGATTATGCAAGTTCCAATGTTCACCCCTTTCCCTTCTTCCAAGGTCACATTCTCTATCATCTCCTTGTGAGGTAAGATCTATTTCTCTTCCTGCTCTACCATCTTTAACAAATCTGGAGATAAGTTACAGTCTCCATCATCTTAAAAATCCTGAGATCCCTTCAGACACATGTCTCGCTCAAAAGGGAATTATGGGTCTATAACAGCGTCACTCATGTTATTGATATCTAGAGACCTATTATAGGCACGAAAGGATATCCAAAAACAAATTAATCTAAGAATAGCTTATTTGTATGGCATGATTATGAATGAAATGCTAGAAAAGAATATTTGCTCAGAATAAGACATAAAAGTGTATTTTTATTGAAATAAAAACGTTTTAAACATGAGCCTATTTCACAAAAGATTCTTATTGCTTCTAGGCTTTAAAACAACAAGTGTGTTTTGAACATTACTCTGTATTAGCTCTAAAAACTACAGGAATTTCCTCCACAGTCCAGTTGTTCAGAACACTTTCAGGTTCATAAGGGTGAATGCTTGCTAAGTCTCATTCTATCACTTTCTCTTCAGATATGACGTTGATGTTCAGATTGCCCATCAAATCTTCGGTCGTTCCTTCTCCTGTCATCTTTGGTTCAAGATAGATAATTCCTCCTAACACGAATGTATTGGATATGTGGGGAAAAGTCATTGATTCCCACTTGACCTCTGCCCCACTCAACCGTGCTCTTCGTCTCTCTTGCCTTTTTTCCACCTCCTTTCTCTTTTGCTTTGCATCTGGCCTATACTCTAAACTAAAAAATCCTGTTTATCAGCCAAGACTGGCACTTCAAATCGTCCATGGAGATATTTCCCAAGTCCCCTTCCAAGTAATGCCCCTTTTCCAACTGTCAGTTGCAAGCTCATCCTCGTAGCTTCGGATATTTTTGGCATTGGGACCTTTCCTCCTTCGACGGTGAAAGTTGCATTTACAAATTCTAATGACTGAAAGAAACACTCTATTCCTTCACTATCATTTTCAATATACGGGGCATCACTAGTAACGTATGCGATAATTTCTTCCTCTTCGTTTGTTGTTATCAGCCAACTCTCCGTCACCAACTTTAGCTTTTGGTGCAATGATGATGGTACTGTCCCCGTCGAGTGAATCCAAGGCCTCTCTAATAAAAAATTATAAGAAGGCATGATATCTATCACTAGGAAGCCTACCTCGTATGTGTTTGGTCTGATCAGAAGAGGTACCTCAATCCTTCCTATTACTTTCCTTTTGGTGCCGTCGAATGCCCTTACTATGTTCTGCCATGTCTTCATATGAGAACTGTGATACGTAATATTCGTGACAGGTTTTAAAAATTAATAATTAAGCGTTCTTGAAACTAACTATTATCACGATAAAGGCAAGTGTACCTATCGAACAGTAGTATAGCCTTAGCAAGACCGGATTGTCGAACCCAAAGGAACCAAGAGTACTAGTAATTACTTTCCTTTTATTATCTAGCCTAAAAATTAAGGGATTTGTTTATCTAAACTAATTAACTAAACTAAGAGTGCACAGAAAGAAATTGGGGAAAAGCTTTTGGGAAAATTCGATTGATTAAGACAATACCCAAGGAAAAATCCATCTAGACTTCACTTGTTATTTGACTCTGAATCAGACAATTTATTCATTTGACTTGATCCGTAGAAATCCCTAAGTTATATTATTATCTCTCTCGAGACTAATAATGTCTAACCCTAGGTTGATTAATTAAAATCTCTTTCTAATTAACAACTAGTGTTGCATTAACTCGATCTATGAACCCTCTTATTAGGTTTCACCCTAATCTGACAAAATTTTATCACCTTATCTCTAGGCGTGCAATCAACTCCGCTTAATTTTGACAAATTTACTCTTAGATAGGGTCTATTCCTCATCTGAATAAGAGCATTAACTCAAATCAATATCTTGGAATATTAAAACAAGAATTAAGAACACATAATTAAGAACAAGTCAAATATTTATCATACAATTTAGATAATAATAACAAGATCCGTCTTAGGTTTCATTCCCTTTAGGTATTTAGGGGGTTTAGTTCATAATTATAGAAGAAAACATATCAGAAGAATAATGACTACAAAACATAAAGAAAACCCAAAACCCCTGAACGAAAATTGAAGGGAAACCTTCAGTCTTGATGATGAATCCGGCTTCTGAGATGGAACAATCGGCTTCCCTTGAGTAATTTATTGCCTCCTACTCTGCATCTCCCCTCCTAAGTACCTTGTTAGGTGCTTAAATAGGCTTTAGAATGCCTAAGAGTCCTCAAAATTGGCCTTTTTCTGAATAAGGTTATACTTGGGCTCGGCAGGGACACGCCCGTGTACGATTACTTCAGCCCGTGGTCAAGTTTGTTGAATAGGCACGAGCGTGTAGCCTACCCGTGTAAGTCGTACTTCGATCCTGCCAAAGGGATACGGCCGTGTGACACGCCCGTGTGACACGCCCGTGTGAGGAAGTCCAGGCCGTGTTGTTTTCCTATGTGGGTCTATTTTCCCCATTTTTGGCTCGTTTCTCGCTCTTTTTACTCTTTTATGCTCACCTAAGTATAAAACATGAAATTAAAGAATTAGGAGCATCGAATTCACCAAATCTAAGGAGAAATCATCCATAAATGTGTTAAGCATGGGATAAAAATATGTATAAATTACAGTTTATCAAACTGTCTATAGGTAGCCTGTTCAATGTGGACAGCGGCAAGACGTTCAGTACCGATCCATTGTCAATTAGTACCCCCCGTAATGTATACCCTTTGCAGCGGGTGGTGATGTGCAGAGCCTTGGTGGATCCCATACCCCCTAGCGGTATCTCATTGTCACTGAAAAAGATGATGTTATCGGCACTTATGTTGCTGACAAAGAGGTCTAGCTTGCTTACTGAGATGCCATCAGCGACATAGGTTTTGTTCAATACCTTTATCAGCGCGTTAGGGTGTACCTCCGAGTTTAAGAGCAAATCCAGTATCGCTATGCGTGCCGGCTGCTTGTGTAACTATTCTGCCACACTATACTCACTATGCTTTAGGAACTTTAAGAATTCCTTAGCTTCTTTCTTCGTTACAGGCTCATTAACAAGTAATTCCAACTTCTCTTTTCCTTGTTTGATCACCAAAGATTTCCCTTTTACAGGCTCAAATTTTTTATTTGGTGTGCTGACCGAACTCTTCTCTCCTGAAGATGTCACATTACAGTTATAATTCCAATGCACCCTTTTACTATCCTTATAAGGAACAGCCATGGGTTTCTGAATTACAACTCTTGGTGCAATTTTTGCTTCGTCTTCATGGATTTTTGATCGTGAAATGATCACCACTGGGTGTTTGACCTCAGTGACCTTTTCTATCGACCCTCCCTCCAAGGTGTATACATCTTTTCTGTTTTAAAATTCAAAGAACTCCAGCTCTTTGTTGTCCATTTGACCCTGTACCAGGGCTCTGAATTCATTGCATGTTTCAATCTCTTAATCTCCCTCATTGTGGAACTCACAATAGTTTCTCGCATCTCAAAATTTTCTCCCCAAGCCCTGCGTGATCAACCCTCTTTCCACTAGTTTTCTCCAAACCTCTTTCAACAGGGTTTTCACTTCTGCAATATTCAACTTGATTCTCTTTCCCATATTCTCGATTATCGCGTTTATCCCATTATCAGTATGATTGGGTAACGGATTTCCTACACCAAAGGCATCTTCGAATTTCACAACACCTATTTTGATGAGCCTTTCGACTAACCTTTTGAAAGAGGTGCAGTTCTCTATCAAGTGCCCCGTGATTCCCGCATGGTATTCACATTGAGCACTTCCATCGTACCACTTGGAGCATGGGGGTTGTATCGATTTTAAGTAGAAAGGGGACACGATATGTGCATCAAATAAACTTTTGTACAGTCCTTGATACGTTATTGGAATGGGAGTAAACTGGGTCTTCTATGTGCTTTGCTTTGTATTGGGCTCTTGTCTTAGTGAGGCTTGCTAGCCCATAGCTACCGTTCTTGGTTGGTTTACTGTGATTGGTTTTACATAACCCATACTCACATTGTTGACCTCATTTTCTCTCTTCTTCGAGTCTGACCTCCTGGTACTTGCCCCAGCCTCTATCTTTCTTCACCTACATTCTCTACCATTTCACCAGACATCACTCATGTGATTAATAAAAGGTGCTTTCAAGGTATTAATGAAAAGTATAGTTGTTTCTTTTTCCAACAGTGGCGGTTGAACTTGTGTAACGACTTCCCTCCACCCCTGAGCATATTTCCTGAAACTTTCACTCTACTTTTTCACTCTACTTTTTCTGTCACATGGCCATATTGCTTCATAAAGGCCTGTGCTAAATCCTTCCACGATTTGACTTAGGCGCGATTCAGCTGATTGTACCATTTGGCCGCAGCCCAAATCAAGCTGTCCTGGAAACAGTGAATTAATAACTGATCATTATTAACATGACCAGTCATCCTCCTACAAAATATCGTGATGTGAGCCTCAGGGCAGCTGGTTCCATTGTATTTTTCAAACTCCGGCATTTTGAACTTCAGGGGAAGCACTAGATCTGGGACCAAACTTAACTCCTTAGCATCCACTCCATAATGATAATCAGTGCTTTCCAACGCCTTGAATTTCTCCTCCAGCCATTTGTATCGATCTTTCAATTGCTTCGGGAGTTCCACTCTTGCCCTTCCCGCTTTCGCTCACGACCTCAATCTGACTCTAACGCATACTTTACACTTAGCACATCAGCCTGAACCGCTAAGGTCTGTAGATAATCGGCCACTTCTCGTATCTGATCTACAGCTTCACCCATGACGTAATCTCTATCCCTAAATTAGTCTTACGATCGACAGAGCTGTTCCTTCCACTGCTTATTATTCGACTCAAGAAATTCAATTTGAAGTTCACAGTTCTGTAGCACAGTCTCGAGTTCTTCTACCTTTCCTTTCAAATCATTGATCCTGCTCAGGCTGGTTCTTAATTCAATATCGGAGATACAACCACTACGCTGATGCAGTCTCTTTTCTAACTCCGCTACCTGAGCTCCTAACATCTCCTTCTCATCTTGGCCCTTAACCAAGCTCTTTTATAAGGCATTTTCGTGTGCTCGAGCATCATGGAACCTCTTCTCCCACTGATCGACTCTAGCCTTTTCCTCTTAAATTTCTTGTCGCCACTGCTCTGACATCTTTCCCAATCCGGCAGTTCTTATCGACATATGCAGCTTCTTGTAATCAATCTTCAAACTGTCTAAGTCTGCTTCAACCTTTCTTTTCCCTTTTCTCAACTTCTCAACCTCGAGTTTCTGAACATCGGCATCTAACCTCAAATGCATCTTTTCCTCCTCCAATTGTTCTATCTTTTTTCCTAACTCCGAATTTCTCTTTTCGAAGTCCTGTTTTATGATTTCAAGCTCGGAGGGGATTACTTGCAAGTATTCTTCCATCGACTGAACGCCCTCTAAACTCGGCCCAGGGATATTATCATTGATCCTTTTATTCAACCACCCCTTGTATTCAAGGGTCGTCATTGAACCTACAGCCAATCTTTTCATCCGGCGTATCTATTTTTAAGCATCCGAAATCTCTCAAACCTTCTTCTTATAATTGTCCCCCCATACGAGAACTCACACTGAGCTAGCCCATGTGTCGTCAGTATAAACTGCCTTAATCTATATTATCTTAAAACGAGCAAAGAGGCATATCCAACGACTCCCTAAATTCCAGGCAGAGGTACCCAGTCAAAACTCCCACACCGATAGAGGATCTCGTCGGGAACCATCCAAGGGGCTCTCCACTCAACATCTTCCTCTTGGAGATTTCAAAGGAGCACGATCCAGTTCTCTTCTGATATGTCATCTCTCTTGTGCGTGGTTGTTATCTCCTTTAACGGGGAGTAACCCTCAGGGAAAACCCGATAAGAAACTTTATCCACCTTTCAGAAATGACTATGGAACCAAGCTAGCAATAACTGCGCACACCCTATAAATCTGCCTTCACCTGCCCTCCGACATGCACTCAAGGATCTGAATGTCTCAGCTAGAATTACTGGTACCGATGTGACTCATTTGTCAAGTCGATCAAATAAGTCAGCAACTGCTTCATCTATATGCCTTAAAGCTTTAGGGAAAATTACCAAACCATAAATACTCAAGGCGAAGACGTCAACTTTCTTCTTTGTATCTAGATGTGCTACGGTTAAGTCCCTCAAACTCACCCAAGGAATGCATTTTCCATCACCTTTTTGCTAAATTTGGGTTGTAACCACTGTTCACTCATTCGGTGATACTCATTAATTTCTTTACAAAAGTTGGGATATTAGCGGCCCTAGTATAAGTTTTGTTGACTTGAACCTTTGGAAAATGAAGCAAAGCTGTATACTCCTCCACAGTAGGAACCAAGTCCACTTTACCAAAAGTGAAACAACTATATGAAGGGTTCCAAAACTGAGCCATAGCCCGAAACAAGTGCTTGTCCACTTTTATGTCGAGCAAGTAGGGTAAGCCACTATAATTTTGATAGAACAGCTGCTTAGTCTCATCATCCCAACAAGCCCATATATCCCTCAATTCTTGGAACTCATTTTGTGTCATACTGATACGAGTGAAGTCCCACAACTCTGACGTATATCCCTCCTAGGTTATCCCCTTTCTCAAGTTGCATCTTCTTTAACCATATACGGACAACCGCATTATCCTCTACTTTATCAAGAAATTCGTTCTTCATGACAAGCTTTCTAATTTAGTAACTGAACAGGAATCGAAACCTTTTTAATATGAAATGACATGCAATCATAGCCACAACAAAACTCAACAAGTTAGGATCGAAAAATAAAAAATCAAAGCAAATAGAAAATAGTCGAACACCCATCTGGGTAACTGCTAGGGTTCAACATAACTCTTTGGCCGTTTTGGCGTTAAAATTTTGGCCCAAAACGACGCCATTTTATACCGCTTATTTAAGCCAAAATTTTTTAAAAAAATCATTTTAAACACTTTCCAAAAAAAACCAAAACTTCTTTTCTTTTTCTCTGCAACAGGCTTCTCTTTGGCAAATACTTTGGCGAGCCACCACCGCATGTGCCGCCTCCATATATAGCGGCCAGCGGTAAAAAATGTATTTTTTATTCTTTTTTATATTTTAATATAATATAAAAAGGTTTTTAAAAAAATAAAATGAAAAATATATGTAGGTGTAATTCAAAAAATAAGAGGGGAAAAAAATAAAAATGAAAAAACTAAACAAAGAAATACCCTTTGTCGATTTAGATTCTGTCTTGCTGTTGCTTTTTGATTATTTCATTGTATGGGTATTCATAAAAAACTACTTTTTGTATTGAGTTCGTAAAAAAAATGAATATTTGTGGCCTTTTATAGCCCTATTACAACCGTTTCTATTAATCTTTCCACCACTTTTACAGATACGTGGGCGCGGATGGCGTGGGCGCATGGTGGAGAACGTGGGTGGCGGAGGCATGGGTAGTGGAGGCTGAAACCTGCAGCGGTTGGTCAAGGTGGCTAGGGTTTTTTTTTCCTGAAAAATTTTGTTTGTTGTGGGTTGTTTGGGCTCTAGGGTTAGGTATTATTTTGGGCCTGTTTGGATTTGGTTATTTTGGATCGTAAGTTTGGTTATTTGGGGTTAAAAATTAGATTAGTAATGGGTCTTGGGCCCTGATATTTGTAAAAGGCACATTGGACCTTAATTATTTTTGTTTAAATTTGTTTATTTTGTAATCTGGGCCCGGGCTAAAATTGGGTCTTACAAGTATACTTGGGAGAGAGGTCGTCTGGTTGACAACAATATTAGGGAAAGGTTGGATAGAGGAGTAGCAAATACAGAGTAGTGGGCCCTTTTAGATCACTGCCCGGTTGTTGTGGATACACTAGGGCTGGGAGTACGCAAGGAGGGGTCAAACAGTGGCACTTTTGTTTTAATGCAAAGTGGATTCTGAACGACGAGCTAGAGGAACATTTAAAATGAGAATGGAATTCAAATAGTCTGGGTGTGCTGGAGAAACTAAAGAAAGTGGCGCCAAATTTGAGTAATTGGGCAAGAAAGGAGAAAATGAGGAAAGGTCGACGAACAGAAGTACTAAATGGTAGATTGATGGAACTAGGTGCCAGCAAAATCAGTGATGCAGTTTTAAAGGATATCACAGAGATTAAATTAGAATTGAATCTTGAAGCAGATAAAGAGGAGCTTTTCTGGGAGCAAAGGGCAAGAGTGAATTGGCTTCGTATGGGAGATAGGACTACGGCTTTCTTTCATAAGAGTGCGACACACCACAGAAGGAAAAACATGATTAATGGGCTAGAAAATGAATAAAGGAACTTGATTACTGATGAGTTTGAAATCTCTAACTAGGCTACAAAGTACTTCAAGGATTTATTCTCATCTAAACCAGTAAGTAATTGTGATAGTTTTCTTGAGTTTTTTTTACCTTGCATCACAAATGAACACAACGATATGTTAATGGAAGATTTTAAAAAGAAGAAGTAGCTAAGGCGATAAAATCCATAGCACCCTTAAGGCACCAGGGCAGGACGGGCTTCCGGCAATTTTCTACCAAAAATGCTGGCATATTGTTGATGAAGAAGCGACTAGTTATTGCTTGGATATTCTAAACTATCGAAGGAATGTAGAGGAGATAAACAATACGAGCATCGTCCTTATTCTTAAAGAGAAATCGCCAAAGTCTATGAACAAGTTTCGTCCCATCAATCTTTGTAATGTGATTTACAAAATTGTTTCAAAAGTTCTTGTTAATCGTTTCCGACAGGTACTCGATTTATGTATTAAGGATACACAGGGGACGTTTGTACCAGGAAGGCAAATCACAGACAACATATTTGTGGCATATGAAATATTGCATTCTTTCAAAAAAAAGAAGAGGGACATCAGAAAAAAGCTTTGCATTAAAACTAGATATGAGTAAAGCATATGACAGAATTGAATGGAGTTTTTTAGAAAAATGATGCACAGTATGGGATTTTGTGAGGAATGGATTTTACTTATTATGAGATGCATTACTAGTGTAGTATATAAAGTGGTGATCAATGGGAAGAATGGAGAGGAATTCAGGCCTCAACAAGGGCTAAGACAGGGTGATCCTTTAAGTCCATATTTGTTTCTTATTTACGCGGAAAGATTCTCAAGATTGATTGCGCTTGCAAAAAAGGAATGGAGGCTTTTTGGGACGAATGTGGGAAGAGGAAACGTCTCGGTATCACATCTATTTTTTGCAGATGATAGTGTACTGTTTGGAGAGACTTCAGCTAAAGGGGCAAATAGTATAAAACGTATGATCCAAGAGTATGAAAAGATTTCAGGGCAATTAGTCAATTTTGATAAGTCTCTCATCTATTTCAGCGACAATATAAATTTGGCTACACAGGCTAAGGTGGGAAGAATTCTGGAAGTAAGAATATCTCATAATTTGAAGAAATATTTGGGGTTGCCAACTATGGTGGGCCATCGAAAAAAACACGCTTTGTGGCTATTAAAGAGTGATGTGTAAAGCTATTGAGTAATTGGAATATGAGACTACTATTGGCTGGAGGTAAGGAGGTATTTTTAAAATCTATTTTACAAGCAATACCGGTCTATGCATTGTAATGTTTTAAGTTATCGATCTCATTTTGTCAAGAACTCGAGAATTTAATGAGTAAATTTTGGTGGCGTAATTCAAAAACAAATAAAGGTATTCACTGGTGCAAACAGAGTGAATTGAGCATCCCCAAAGCAAAGGGAGGGTTAGGGTTTAAAGATCTGTCAAAATTCAATATGGCCCTGTTAATGAAGCAGGGGTGAAAACTTATTAAGCAACCCGATTGTTTGTTTGCGCGTGTAATGAAAGCTAAGTACTTCCCGAAAGGGGATTTTATGAGTGCAACGATAGACTCTTACCCTTCGTATAGCTGGCACAGTATTTGGGGAGCCAGTATGGAGCCAAACATTTTTCGAGGAAGGGATGGGATAGTGAATTGGTAATGGAGAATTAGTCAATATTTGGAATGATAAGTGGCTTCCTAGACCTGGTAATGGCAGATTAAATTGTCAAAATATAGATATCAGGTACTCTAAAGTCTCTGATTTAATTAACAAGGAAACTAATACCTGGAAGCAAGAAATTATCCGCACGTTATTTGGAGAGGATCAGTTGAAAAACATTCTCTCAATTCTTTTACTGAGCAACAGTCTATAGGATGTACCAGTGTGGCGAGGTGACAATACCGGGATATACACAGCAAAAAATGGCTACAGATGGCTTCTTACAGAGGGGGTACAAGAACAAATAATGAAATACTTACTATTTTCTTTACAAGACTTTGGGAACTCAAGATCCCAAGTAAAATACGCATTCTTATATGGAGAATTGCTCATGACTATCTACCTACTTTACATAATCTAAGAGTTTGTAGTTTGGTTGTCAACACATTATGCCCGGTGTGCCAAATGGAGGAGGAATCGGTGGACCATCTCTTAGAGTATGCACTTTCACGCAGCAAGTTTTGTGGGGTGTAGGAGTAACAGTCTCAACATGTAATAGAGAGTTCAGTTGGAAAAATTGGTTAGCAGCAGAATTTGTAAACCAGAGCATAGAAGCATGTAAAATCAGATCTATCGCATATTGGGCAATATGGTATAATCGTAACAAACTTTATCATGAGAGGATACGAGAGCAAGCACATGAAGTTGTGGGATTTATTATGGCTACTATGCGGAAACAACTATTTTGGGGAGAGATTATAGGGCACATGTGATGTCAGACATTCATCTTGGGAACCACCAGACAATGACACCATAAAAATTAATTTTGACGCTTCCTTTAATCAAAAAACAAGATGTTCTATCTCAGGAATCATAGCACGAAACAAGGAAGGTTTAATGATGGCAGCTTGTACCTACCCATAGGAATATATTTCAGACCAAGTGATGGCTGAGGTAAGGGCGTGTCTGCAATCTATTGTTATGGCAGAAGATATGGGGTTCTAGGGCATCTGCATAGAAGGGGATGCGCTAACATAATACGCAAGCTGAATTTACGAAAAGATAATGTGTATTAGCAACTGATAAAAAAATTAAGCAGAGATTAAACTTCAAAGTTTGAGTTCAACATGTACAAGGGAAGCACAAAGTGCACGAGGCGAAAGAAGGAGGCGTACGACATCTCGATTCTAGTAGAGGAGGCACTATACGTGGAGATCCTGTGAATCAGAGAGAAGAAATGGCACTTCTGGCGGGAGATAGAGAGGTAGAGTCCGAGCTGTGTGGTGATGTTGCCCGACGAACTCAAGATTCTAAAAGAGGCAGTGGTTCTTAAAGGGTTGATACTGGGAGAAAATGGGTCTCTTGATTAGCTGTTACAGGAGTTTTATTTTTAACAGAAGAGAAGAAGGAGAAGGATGGTTACAAAGGCTATGTCTTTTCATTTTACTTTTTGCCATTTCAGTCCATCTTTAAAGTGATTAGACACAGTTTCTTATTTCAGTTTTGCTTTTGCATTTCAAGGCACCGTTTGGTGACCAATTATTTTTAACGTTTTATTTCATCTTCTTAGGTCTGTAATCTTGTTATGCTTCTTTGTTAATGCTTCTTTTATTAATAAATAATATCAGCTGTTTCTCAAAAAAAACTATTATTTTAAATGTGAATTTGTAATATAATGAAGTGTATATATTTTCATAATCTCCCTTAGTATTAATAAATTAATTTCTCTTTCAATTGATTAACATTAATGTGTTATTTGATAAACTCAAAATTAAATATTGAAAAATTAAGTTTTAAATTTAAATTATAAAATCTATTTGATATGTTTAAAATTAAGTAATGGTGTGATTTCCAAAGAGTTGAGGGTGGTAACTAAGGTGTGCATGGGCCAGGCCGGGCCGGCCCATAAAAAAATTTTGGCCCGTTTTCAAGGCCCGGGCCCGGCCCGGCCCGAACTATGGGTCTAGAAATTTGTCCAAACCCGGCCCGAGAAAAAAATGGTAGGCCCGAGCCCGGCCTGGCCATATTAAAAAAAATTTGCTTTTTTTATTAAATAAAAAACTTTAAAAATATAATAAATCAAATACATTTAAAACATAAAAAAATATTAAAATAAAAAAAAATAAAAAATAAGACTAAAATAATTCTTAAAATAATACATAAATTAAAAAAAAATAAAAATTAATTATATTAAATTGAAAATTGAAACAAATTAAAATTAAATTAAGGAACTAAATTATATTAATAAAAAAAGTTTTACAATATAAAATAACATTAAAAACAACAAAAAGAGTAAAGTAAAATACAAGTTACTTAAAATTAAAAATAAAAATCTTTAAAAATAATTAATATTAAAATCGGGCCGGGCCGGGCCCTGGCCAAAAAAATCTTATCCGAGGCCTGGCCCATTTCTAAATGGGCTCGTTTTTTGTCTAAGCTCCATTTTCGAACCTATATTTTTACCTAAACCCCCCATTTTTCGGGCGGGCCTTCGGGCCGGGCCGGGCCGCCTGGCCATGCACACCTCTACTGGTAACCGAGCATGTTCAAATTATTTTATGAACCATCACAATAATATAATGATTACCAATGCTAAAAGTCGTTAAAAAAATGTTAAATTATCGTTGCAAAATTATTTTTGTGCAACAAAAAGTCATTGCACATACCTCGATATTAAAAGTATATGTAACAATTTAAAATTGAAAATTCATTTATTTATATATTGGAATCATTTTTCTAGTTACAAATACAATACCGTCTTAACTAATAGTTTTCTAGGTTTTAAGATTTCTTAACATTAATATCCTTCAAATGTTTTCCATTAAAAATTCATCACAAAATTGGCGGCTATGTATTAACTACACAGTCCGACGCTTTCTATTTAATTGCACTTACTTTTCGGTACCTGGAAGCTAAAAAAAAAAAACAAAGCCTTTTACCGGATTTCTTCCCATAAATTCCGAAAACATATACACCGTCCCCGAAAAGAAGTACTGTTAGAACTAAAACTCTTCAATACAAATTTAATAAATAAGATTATTATTAAGAATAAAATTAATAAATTCTCGATTTTTTTGACATCTTAAATCTTGTTGTTTTAACTTCTAATTAGCAGACAATAGTAATTTAGAGGATAGGACCTCCTTTTCAATTGTTTCTTTTGTAATGTATCTACAATTTTTCTTTTCTTTATACCTATTGAAATTAATTGCTGTGAAGTATCAATTCAATCTTTTTGTTAACAAATTCTCTTCATTGTCGGCCATAAATTTATACCGTGGTGATCTTATAACTAAAGCTCTTAAATTTTCAATGCATGTAGTGATATGGCAGTATATAATTGATTCAATAAAACAAATCACATAAGACCTTAAATTAAACAAATAATTTGAAAGGCAGACTTATCTTAGATATCTGTTACTCATAATTCATCTTGATAAAATATAAGTGTAAGTGCTTCTGTTGTAATATATAAAAGAATATTGCGACAAGTTTCTATCATAGTTGAACAATAATTTGTAACTATTAACCTTTGGTCAATCAATATTAATATAACTTAAGTTACATGTACATAACTTTTTATTTGTAAAATAAAAAAAATTACACAATA